>NC_057867.1:1778888-1973888 GCF_019393635.1 Dromiciops gliroides | reverse complement strand
GGAGGGGGAGGAGAGCAGCTTTGTTCTTTCGCTTCATGGAAATGACAAAGCTCTTTTACTGAGCCCCAATTTCCCAAGACAGCCACAGCCCCTCTTCCCAATGCACACTTTTCATGGGTGTCACTGTATAGCCAAAGGGGGCATCCCCCACAGCTGGCCTCTGGTTCTCACCATGGGGGGCCCAGATGTGAGTATTTGGGGATCACACTCGTGGCTCCTAATGAGTCCATGCCCAGCCTAGTCCCCCTCCTCCCCTCTCCCTGTCTTTGCCAAACCAAGCACCCAAGCCACCCTTCCCTTGCTCTTGTGCTTGGGCAGGTACTTTTGGCTGCTAACTCTCCCTCTACAACCCCAGCTTCTCTCTGGAGTAGCTCCCCTACTCTGCATTTGGCAGGTAGCCAGTGGCCCCCACTCTGGCTCTTGGCGAGCACCCCTTCTTTTGCGAACTCTTCCCAAACTGGAGCCTTTGGGAATCCGTTATCATACTTTGTCAGCGACCAAAGGAAATCCCAGTGGCCCACACTTGCCAAACTTCTCTTCCCTCTTGAAGACAAGGACAATGTTTGCCCTTTTCCAGCATAGGGTCATCTCTCCCATTCTCCATGAGCTTTTTTTTTTTTCCCCAATGAGGTCAACAGTGTTCCTGTGGTTGTTTTTTTAAAGGTCTATACCTGGAATGTCATCTGTAGAAGAGCCCTGAGCATGGAAATGCCTTGTGCCTGTACTGATGGGGAACTCTCCTTCACCTTCTGGTCTTAGAGAGCTGCCATTCAGAATGGCCAGGGTCCCACAGCCAGCAGCATCAGGACCTGCACTGAGGGCCCAGATTACAGTGGAGGGAGCAGACACTCCCAGATGGAAAGTGACTTGCTCAGGGTGATACTATTGATTGGAGTCATAGGCCCACTGATTCCCAGCAGCCCTCTTCTCTCTTCACCTGCTGCCTGCCTGGCCTATGCCATGGGAGAACTTAGCTACTGAAGCAAAACTTGGAATCCATTGTCTGGTGGACCACTATCTCATCAGTGGCTTCTGAGACAGTCCAGGCCAGGAGGAAAGCCACCTCCAGCTTGGGCCTCTGGCCTCTACTAGGCTAGCCTGGGCCTCCACCCTCTAGACCAGCCACATTTAGACAGGCTAGTCAAATAATGCCCCAGTCATTTCCTGGTTTTGCTTTGAGGAGTCTGCCCAAGTGTCTATGATAATTCCTCCCTTGGCTGCAGCCCGAGGGTATGGGAGAAAGTACCAGGCACCCCTTGGACCCAGTCTACAGCCCCAGTAACAAACCACTGCCCTGCTCTTCGGGGCTCTTCTCACCCTTCTGCCATCCCACCCCTTCTCCCCTTCCCTAAGGGCCCCCAGGGTGGGAGCCTTAGCAGCCTGGGCTCCTCATAGGAAGGCTGGGTGATAGAGTATGCCCAGTTCTGCTTCTCTATCTCTCTTGCCTCGACCCAGCCTGGATCGAGGGCTCGGCTGGGGGATGGCAGTGAATGTGCCCTAGGTGTTCTGCCCACCTCCTACCACGGGGGGACCCTTCCTTCTGCCAGCCAGCAGAATCCCCAGAATTCTTCTTTGGCCTCCCCCTTTCGCACCTCCCCACCCTGTGCCTCTCCTCCTCCTCCACTTCTATTTTCCCTTGCTCCTGGTCACTTCCTTCTACCTTCTATCTCTGTGAGCTTTCTACCTCCCCTCCTCTTCGGCCCACTCTTTTTCTTCTCCAGGTCTCTTGGCCACAAAGGCAACAGGGCCCCGTGGGGCTCAGTGCCCTGCCAGGAGAATCTATCTCTCCCAAGCTTCAGTGCCCACCCAAGGGGCTCTCCCCGGCCTGCCTGACGCTTCCCCTGGGGCTGCTTCTTGGTGGGGTCGCTGGGGTCCATTCTTAGAGCGCCCCTGAAGCTGTCTGGGATCTCTAGGCCTGCTTAGGGCCAATTTCTTTTTGTCTAGGGGCATAGGGGACTCGCTATTAGCCAATGAGAAGTGTGGGCAGGCAGCATGCAGGCCTAGGAAGAGCCTTCTCAAGAGCACCTGGGAAAGACTAAATGCCATCTAATTGGGTTGGGCAGGGTCCCGGCTTCTGCTTGTCCATTCTGAGGTGCCCACTAAGGCCAGCAACGAGAAGGCCCCACAGTTCCTCCGGCCACAGCCCTTACGGGCCTGACCTTTGGACTGCAGGGCCCTCCTAGGCCACATTGGCTCATTGGAAGAGGTTGGAGGCTCTGAGAATGCTTCTGGCCTCAGGCTTATCCCAGAGCTGGATTGCTATCGTGACAGAAACATCACACAGAAACCAGCAGGCTAGCGTGTCCTAAAGAGGCACTATACGTCCAGAACCCTGGGTGGCCTCAATGACAGCGTCACCAGCTAAGGAATTGGAATCACCAGCAACAGAGCGGAAGAGTGGGGCTCCTGAGGACTCCTGAGGCAGATGCTTACAAGAGGCAGTGCCAGCCTAGCTCCCGGCCTCCAAGCCTCCCAGGCCCTCAGACCTTGGGCAAGCTATCCCCCAGAATGAGAAGCAGAGCAGCTTGGGACTTTAAGGGCCCTCCAGGCTCATCCAGTCTATCTCCCATACATGGTGGTGTCTGAGCACAGTTGGGGGCTGGCCAGGGCAGACGGACCACAGTGGGATTACTGGATTCTTGACATTCTGCCTCTGGCTCAGCCAGATACGTGGTAGCTTGACAGTCCCCTTTGCCTACCCCCACCTCCAATACCCAATTAGTTGGTGGTCTTGTCAACGCTATATTCCCAGCATCTCTTCTATGCATCTCCTTCTTGCTTCGGACATAGCCTCTTTCAAGCCCTGTTGCCTCTCACCCAGACTACCCCTAAGAGTTCCTTGATTGTCTCCCTGCTTCCAGTTTCTTCCCTCTCCAATTCATCCTTTGCATGGCTGCCAAAATAATCTTTGGTCTGCCCATGTCCCTCCCCTGCTCAAAAATCATTGCCAACAGGACAAAATAGAAACGTTTCATTGGTGTTGAAGCCCTTCCATGATCTGGTTGCTTATTAGTTTCCACTTTTATTTCCTACTTTTCCACTTCACAGACTTTATGTTCTGGTGAAGCTGGGACGACTAGACATTCCCCAAATCTCTTCCCGGCTCAGAGGTGCTGCCTCTATGGCATCTAGCTTGGGAAACGATTATGGTAGTTTTGTCTACTCCCTCTTTTCCATGTAAAATCCTTTTGATTACATTTGCAAGATTCAAGAGAATGATATTGTAGTCAGTCATCACTAGATGCATTCCATCCCTGGCCAAGAGCACACGACGCCTCTCTTTTATTTGAGGTACAGAAATCCAAACCCTATTCCCAGACATCTTCTTAACCAGCTGTTCTTTTCTCAAATCTGTCTTTTTCTTCTGAAATACTTGTTGTTCATTGACTGAAGTGCCGCCTTCAGTTGGCACCAACGATGAAAAAGCCACCTTTGCCCCTGAGATCTTCAGTTTCTTGTCCAGAACTTCATAATTCTGTCTAGGTTTCTTCTGGCAGAATCACTGTAAATGGGGAGTGACCATCAGGCTTGACAAGGCTTGCGAGGCTCTTCATTGTAACATTCCAAATACAGGATGCTAGAAGGCTGCCACCCTTCCTCCTGCTAATGTCAGTGCCTCAGATTGCTGCCTCTGTGCCCCTTAGTGGGAGTCACCTCCCGCCCTGACACTTACTGGGTGATCTGTCTCTGTCTCTCTTTCCAATGGTATCCATGGATCCAGATGACCATTCCTTGTTGTGAGTAGCTGGCCCCTTCTCATAAGGTTTCCCCCAGGAAGAGCCCCCACCTCACTATTGAGCTTCAAGGGCTTGACTGTGTCACCCTCTTCTGCTGAGCCAGGCCAGGCTCCCCACACCTGCCCTTTCTTCTTTGTTCTTACCCTGTAGCCTTTTTTTTCAAATCTGTAAAGAAACGTCACTGTTTCTTGTAGCCTTGAGTGTGTACATGTGTGTATATGTATGCATCGTGTGGATTGTGCATGTGTGTGTGTAACCGGAGGGGGGGGCATTCCTCAGCCCCTCTCCCTTCTTTTTTCGGACGGACACCATGCTTCGTGCTGAACGCTGAAGCCAGTTAGCAAAAACATAAAGCAGTGTCAGTCCCAAGCACGTTCATTCCTCTTCCCCACCCCCTTATCGTCCCTCTCAGCCTTTGCCTGTCCTGCTGCTCCTCCTCTAGAGAGAGGATCTCTTTTGTATTCACCCTCTGTTAGCTGCCCACCCTCCATCGTCCGTACCTCTCCTTTGGGGAGCTGGGATGGTGATCTCATGGGACAATTCCCTTGCTGACCTCTCCTGCCATCAGGCACAATGGTACTGGGAAGGCCAGAGCCTCCTCACTAACGCACCTGGACAGCCTGGGCCTCACAGCTCACGTTCACACTTAGGACAAGGGCAGAAGGGGGACAGGGACATGGGAAAACACTGGGAGTTGAGACTTCATGCTGTGATTCAGTTCAATGGGACCCTGTCAGGTAGAGATGCTCAAGTCTGGTCTGGAAAGACTGTGGAGAGGCCATTTGGCCTAGCTGCCAGTCTCAAGGTGGCTTATATTTCCCATCAATCTTTTTGTATTAAGCAACAGCCACATGTGGCTTTCACTCTCAACCTTTGGCCCTTCAGGCCCTCAGAGAAGAGAGAGTGCACTATTGACTGGGCCCAGATAGAAACTGGAACCACAAAACTGTACACAAAGGTCCCTCCTGGCTGCTTCGACTTAGAAAACCCACATACACCTGTTATCTAGGTCCTATTGTATTTATCTTTATTTGTGAAACATCTCCTAATCTCCTTTGAATCTGGTTCCACCAAGCTCCGAGCTGTGGACCCCAAGCACAGGGCCTGTGGCTGACTGGTAGCTCTTTGCCACAAATTCAGAATTAAACTGATCTGACTTTCCATTGACAAGTATTTTAGCCCTTCAGCAAGAGCATAAGAGGGCAATGAAATCAAACAAACAAAAGGCAGAAAAGTGATTGGGAATGATCTCAGCCTTGTCTGTCAACACCTGTGATTTAGGTGGTTGTTATAAAAACCCCAAAGTTGTGGCTCTTAACCATGGGAGGAGCCAAAGCGGGCCCCTTGGCTGGCTCCTTGACCCCTGCCAAATGTCTTTGCTATATATTTCCCACGGATTTGTTGCTGTTGTTGTCATTAATTATCCACTTGGAGACAATGTATATATTGTTCCTTCCGTTCTGTATTCTTCGCCCTCCTCTAAGTCCTCCCACTTTTCTCTGAATTCATCATGAGCTCATCATTTCTTATAATTCCAGAATATTTCATTCCATCTCCCATCATTGTTCCAGCCATTATTAGTCAAAGGACTCCTAATTAATTGGTTTTCAATTTTTATTTCTTTTTATTTTTTACAAATTTTACTTTGTTAGTAAAATAGTGCTACCAGCACACGGTAAGCCCCTAATACATGTTCCTTGCCTGGGCTGGCCTGCCCGCCTGGCTGCTGGGAAGATTTTTGTGGAGCTGGGGTCCCCCCTCCATGGCAATACCCTCTTTAGGGCAAAGAGTATGGACGCTTTCATATGACTTCCCTAAAACACTGCACTGATTACCAGCTTTCACCAACAATGTACAAGCTTGGCTTTTAAAATTTTTTTACAGATTTTATAGATGAGGAAACTGAGGCTGAGATGTATTAAGTGACAACTAGGGTCACACAGATATTAAGTGGCTGAAGGTGTTTGTTTCTTTGTTTTTTGTGGGGCATCGAGGGTTAAGTGACTTGCCCAGGGTCACACAGCCAGTAAGTGTCAAGGGTCTGAGGCCGGATTTGAACTCAGGTCCTCCTGAATCCAGGGCCGGTACTCTATCCACTGTGCCACCTAGCTGCCCCCTAAAAGGGTTTTTTTAATGAAGCTAAAAGGGGGCAGCTAGGTGGCACAGTGGATAGAGTACCGGCCCTGGATTCAGGAGGACCTGAGTTCAAATCTGGCCTCAGACCCTTGACACTTACTGGCTGTGTGACCCTGGGCAAGTCACTTAATCCCCATTGCCCCGTGTAAAAAAACAAAAACAAAAACAAAAAACAAACAAAAAAACCCTTTTACTTCTTGCCCACCAAGGACCCTCTCACTCTGACATAGGGTTAGAAATTCTTTGTGTCTACCTGTTTAACTTCTAATTGCTGAACTGTCCCTATCTATACCTCAGTATAGATGCTGTCCTTCCAAGAAACTGCCAAGAATCCTTTGGATTTGCACTCCACCACCACCCTTGACCCGCCACCAAATTTCTTAACCCCAAGATGCCTTTAGTCTCCCATACAAATGAATGGGAGGGGGCAAAGGCACTGGACCTTACTTAAGCCCAGTGGGCAAGAGTATTGCTTTCCTCCTCCCTTGCTGCATTCCTGCTTTTCATAGTAAGTGTGGCTAGCCTCGACCCTTTCAAGGCTTTGAGTACTCAGCCCTCCCCTTTCTCCCTTCCTTCTGTCTTGTTTCTCTGTCCATCTGTCTCCATTTTTCCTTCCCCCTCCCTTTCCCCCCTCCATGACTTCATTGAGTTGCTTTTCTCACACTAGCGCCCTCGCTGGGGTTGGAGAGCCCAGACTGAAGGGGTAGGGGTTCCACAGCCTGAGGGCTCTAGGCCGGGGGTTCTGGGAGGTCTGTAGGCTGAAGGTTCCCCCTGGCAGAAGGCTTTGAAGGCTGAAGATCCTGGGGCAGGGGTTAGGCTGTTGTTTCACAGGCTGGAAGATTGCTGCACTCTTGGGAGCAGCCCCCCAAAGCTTCAAGACTGCTTTGACCCGTCTCCAAACCTCTGTGGGCTGGCTCCTTCCTGTTAGCAGGGAGCAAGGAATTTGAGAAATAGCTGGCAGGACCGGGGAGCAAACAATGCATTTCCTCCCTCATTCTGGGGCAGCTATATGGGAGCTTTCTGAGGAGCAGCAGCTGGGGTCAGCACCGGGCTCTTCCCTTGGTGGATGGGCCTGCCACGATCTCCTTAAAACCAATGACTCTTCCAAGTATCTCTGGGGACTCGGATTCTCAAATCCCTTTGCAAAACACAGGCACAGCCGTGTCCACGTGGGAATATTCCTATCAGATGAATATAGAATAAAGGCTGCTTCTGGAGCCCTTAAAGCCAGGCTTCCAGGGAACTCCAGGGCTTTCCCCAGAAAATCGGGGCTCTCCTTTGTACCCCATTGTAAACATTGGGGGAGACCTCACTTCCACGGCACTGAGCCACGTACGCCGGGGGGAGACCCCACTCAAGTGGCTCTTTCCAGATAGAAAGGCAACTGCAAGGACCTGAGAGCTCAGCTTTGGTCTCCTGGGGATGGGCCTAGCCCATCTGCCCTTGGGCAGAGGACCTGCCTCCCTCTCTAGCCTCCAAACCTCAGAGCACATAGGGCCTGAAAGACATGATTATTGCATTGTTCCACAGGTAGAGGAACAAGCAAACAGGGCGTCTTTTCTGGATGGGATGTGCGCGAAGAGTGAGGAACTGTTTTTTAGAATGAAGATGATGGCAGTCCTGGAAGAAGTGACCACCCCCTCAGAGAGTCTGTGGCAGAGAAAATGGGAAGGTAAATGTGCCTCTCTTCCAACTGAGGGTGAATGTGTTTGTGGGAGACCAGACTTCAGTTTTCTCAGGGAAGGGGGTTTTAATGCCACTTTTAAACGTGCGATTCCATAAAATGACTTGGCTTTGACCTAATTGTGTCCTATGACAGGTAGAAGCATGCACAGATGGGGTGTGGGGTCCAGCCAGCTCTGATTTGCCAGGGAGGTGTGTGCACAGAGCCTGAGCTGGCCCTGAGCGGGGTAACCCACTGCAGGCTGGCAGTGCTTCAGAGGCAGAGGGAGTCTGCTGTGCCCCCTCCAACTAGGGAGAGACAATTTCATAAGGGTTTAGGCAGAGGCTCCGTAGGACTCCACAGACAAAAAGTCTAAAAGGGAAGTCGACCCAGGAGGGACCCAAAACTCTCAAGAATGAGATTCTCCAAACACGAAGGGGAATGTTATGATAAAGAGGAACAGGCTGAATTGTCTGAAGAGCCCGCTGTGGACATCTGGCAGCTCATCAACCTACTTGGATTGTCAAAGATCCACACAGAAGGTAGTGGTGGCGGGGTAGGCACCAGAGGGTGCCAGGCGGCTGGACAGCGACATCAGCAGCACTGCCACTCGACATGGGCCCAGGCAGTGTGCAGGGAGAAGGAAGAGACCCAAGAAAGGATAGGTGAGACAGCCTCAAGGACCGCCAGAGAGGAGGTGGGGCTCTCAGGCCTTACTTTGCTTCTATTTCCTCTTTACATAGTAAATGATGCCCAGCAGCGGGGATGCAAAATCAGCACAGAGCCATCTTTGGGGACTTGCTCAAGTCCTCCTGCCCAGAGGAACCACGTCCTTGGGTCCTGAGAAAACTGGCAGCCATGACCGAGGAGCCACTGGCAGGACACCTGCAAGATAGATCCTGGAAGAGGGGCGAGAAGCCACAGGACCAGAGAAGGACAAAGATCCCAATGGAGCTTGCCAAGGCCAGGCCAGTGAGCTGGAATCTGATTCCTGGGGGACATGGGAGAACAGATGATTAGTCCAGAGTCAGCGAAGGAAAGTGGGGATTCCAGAGACCAGCATGGGCTTCATTCAGCAAGGGCAGCTCATGCTAGAATGCCCTGATTTCCTTTCCTGACCGGGCTAATAAAGTGGAAGGTGAAGGTCTCCTACGTGCCTGGTTGTCCACATTGGAGCCAAGCTTCTGGTCAAACACCTCGGACTATTCTGGGGAGGATTTGGGCCTGATTGAATGAGCACAGTCAAAGTGGCCAGCAGCGGTTCTTGCCAACCTGGCAGGATGTCTGCAGTGGTGTGGCCCAGGGGTCTGTGCTTGGCCCTGGGCTGCTGAGAATTTTTACTACTGACTTAGATAAAGGCACCAGGGGCATAGAATTGAGAAGCAAGTTAGTCCATTGGATGCTGGACATAATATCCAAAAAGATCTTGCGATGACAGATAATTGGAGTAGATCCAATCAGATGAGATTCTCGAGGGATCAATTTAATGTTTTATATTTGGCTTAGAAAAACAGCTTCCCTAGGACAGGGGATTGGAGGGTGAAGATGGTTTGGTGTGAAAAAATTGTTAGGAATTCTAGTGGACTCTAGGTTCAGTGTGTGTGTGTGTGTGTGTGTGTGTGTGTGTGTGTGTGTGTGTGTGTATACCTGTCTGTCTGTGGTATGACTGCTTAAAAGCCTATGTGAAGCAAGGATGGATTAAGAGAGGTGCGACTTCTGAAAAGAAGGTGACACCCCATGTCCTCTGTCTTGCTCAGACCCCATTTATTAAGCTCCTAGAGAGTCCCCTGAGGCTGGAGGAGTCTCATATTCTGGCTTACAGGACAGTGTTTTTACCTGGAATGGATGAGGAGAGCTGAGCCTTCCTCACCCCCTACCTCTGCCCCAGCCAAGTCCCTAGACACCAGCAGCCTAAAGCCATAAGATAGCTTTCTTCCCAGAGGTTCTAGTGTTTCCCTATCTTCTCCCCACCCACCATCTACTCTAGACCGTTCAGTTCAAGCCTGTGATGTCCCCCCCTTATCCTAGGATAACCCGATCTGTTCCAAGCCCCAGCACCCCCTGATTGGAAGTCTCATGGGAAAGCTGGATGGGGGGGTAACTTTTTCCAAAAGGCTCCTTTCTCACAGCATCCTGCATGCATCCCAGCTGCCCCAGAAGGCGCAGATATAACCAACTCAGGCAGAGCCAACTCCCACCCAGCCCCAACTGTACCCAATCTCCCTGGGCTGGGGGGGGGTGAGTTCCCTCTCTCCCAGCTCCCCCAGCTCCCCCAGCCTCTCCTTCCCTCCTTCCCACCTTCCCAGGGGCCCAGCCTCAGATGCCGGGCCTCTGAAATCATCCTTTCCAGCCCACTAGGCCTGGATCCAGCTCAGCTGCTGAACAGCTCAATTCCCTCATCGGAGGAGCCCTTGGCTCTCCGAAGACCGATCATTGTCCTGGGAGCTTGGCCCTGGGAGACAGGCCTTTCTCTTATTCTCTAGGAATGGAGCTGTGCCCAGCCTCTCCTCCCCACCCAGCCCTGCCCTACCCTGCCCTGCCTCGCTCCCCTGATGAAGTCTTTTCTTTCTTCATTTCCTCTTTAGCTCCCGCCCGGCCGGCCAGCTGGCCATCTGCTCTTTGGCCCACTGGATCTCGCAGCCAAGTTCGGGGCCATTCCCGATCTGACAGCAGACCAAGGAGAAGAGTCTTGGCCAAGGCTTCCGTCCCATGTCCCCGATCCGGCCCAGAGGAGGAGAGTGGAAGAAGCCTCGGCAGCCCATCAGCTGGGTTCACACTGGCCACAGCAGCTGGGACAGGCCAGCAGGTGGGCAGCCTGGCCGGAGCCCTCCAATGAAAAGCACGGAGGCTGCGCCAGCCACGCTGCACTGCGCCTGCGCCTCCACCTCCAAGGCACTCCACTCGTCTGGAAGCCTTTCTGATCGCGAGCCCAAATCTGCCTCTTTGCAGCTTTGGCCCATTGTTCCTGGCTCGGCTGTCTGGGGTCAAACACGAGGGAGCTAATCCCACTTTCCCCAAGAGCCCTTGAGGCACAGGCCCCACCTCCCTCCCTCTTTTCTTCTCCAGGCCAAACACCCCCAGTGCTTCTTGAAAGGATCCTTCTATGCCTGGCCCTTTACCATTCTGATGAGCCTCGTTCTTCCACATCCTTCTGACTTAAGTGGTGGCCCCCAAAGCTGCGGAAGAGGCCTGAAGAGGGCAGAGCCCTGGGCTATTCTCAGCTCGCGCTCTCGCTCTCGCGCGCTCTCTCTCTCTCTCTCTCTCTCTCTCTCTCTCTCTCTCTCTCTCTCATCCCTGCCCAAGCTCAGTCACACTGGCCTTCATTTGGGGGCCACCTCCCTTGCAGATCTCCTGATCTTTTTCGCACAAGCGCCTTTCCAATCCTGTACTTTGGAGGTCGATTTTGTGAAGCGGGCGCATGACTTTCCATGGATCCCTCTGAAATTTCCAGCCCACTGTTCTAGCTGTCCAGATCTCATTTTGCATCCTGACTGTGTGACGTTTCCTCATGTCTATGCCTTTAGCTGGATCACTGATCAGCAGCCCAGGGCCAAGCACAGACCCCTGGGCCACACCACTGCAGACATCCTGCCAGGTTGGCAAGAACCGCTGCTGGCCACTTTGACTGTGCTCATTCAATCAGGCCCAAATCCTCCCCAGAATAGTCCGAGGTGTTTGACCAGAAGCTTGGCTCCAATGTGGACAACCAGGCACGTAGGAGACCTTCACCTTCCACTTTATTAGCCCGGTCAGGAAAGGAAATCAGGGCATTCTAGCATGAGCTGCCCTTGCTGAATGAAGCCCATGCTGGTCTCTGGAATCCCCACTTTCCTTCGCTGACTCTGGACTAATCATCTGTTCTCCCATGTCCCCCAGGAATCAGATTCCAGCTCACTGGCCTGGCCTTGGCAAGCTCCATTGGGATCTTTGTCCTTCTCTGGTCCTGTGGCTTCTCGCCCCTCTTCCAGGATCTATCTTGCAGGTGTCCTGCCAGTGGCTCCTCGGTCATGGCTGCCAGTTTTCTCAGGACCCAAGGACGTGGTTCCTCTGGGCAGGGGGACTGAGGGTGACTCATTACTCTCCTATGGGCTCCATGCCATTCCATACCCCTGGCATGCATTCCCTCCTTCCCTCCACTTCAGAGAGTCCCTCTCTTCAAGATTCACCCCCAACACTGTCTTTGGCTAGACTATAATTTCTCTTCCTACAAAGGATGAAATTATCGTTAAGGCAGGTACAGAAGTCATCAGCTTTTGAAAGGAGTGAGAAATCCTGCCACCTCCCTCTTTTTCCTTGCCCCCCTCCTGCCTGGTTCATTAGCTGTTTCCCAAACTCTTCATTCATTTCTATTTTTCTAGGGTGTCATTGGGCCAAGGCTCAGGGATACCCAGGAGGCCAACTCAGGCTCTAGGCTCCAGGTCTCTGGGCCTCTTGGGTTGAGGGCATGGGCCCTTTCTTGGATGATGTCGCCCAGGCACTTTGGGGCATCTCTGATGCTCTTGTCCCCTGCTCCGTGGAGCCATTTGCTATGAGATTTTGCTTGGGGGATAAATGCAGGTACTTGTCTCCTTCTCTTTTCAGCTTAAAGTCCTTTGGATTCCAATATCTAGACCCCAAGAAGGTGCCTTCTCAACAGCCTTTGTTAGGTGTTCTCCATCTATGTCTGGACAGGAGTCTTTCCTTCTCATATTGGATCTGTCAGAGCCCATTCTCAGACAAGCACCATATTCTCTTCATTGGCCTGGAGTGGGCGGCAGACTGTGCCCATCAGGTTTGTAGGAAAAAACATGTTCGCCAAGTTCCTACTCTGTGCAGAGCCCTGGCCTGGCTCCTAGGGGAGCGTGTGTGCATGCACATGTATGTACACAGGGGATGTACCTGTGTGCACACATATGTGCATGTGCATGCTTATGTGTGTGCCCATGCATGCATGTGTCCACACATGTGTGTGAATACCTAAGAAATGGAGACCGCCTGGCCTGTAGTGGGGCCTGTGCTGGTTCTGGACAGAAAGGGATACCCCTGCCCCTTCCCTTATTCTCTCTTTCCTACTCCTCTCCCTCCCCTGTCCTGCCTCTACCACTAAAGAGCTATGCCACGCTGAGCAAAGATGGTGCCAAGCCAGATGGATCATCAGTAGCCGCTTCCTGTGTGCAATGAGGAAGCTGGACTGAATGTTCAGAGGTAAAGAAAACCCTCCCCCATAACTTCCCCCACCCCACCCCCTCACATAAACATTGAAGGACAATTCTGAGGGTTTGTTGTTAAACGAGACTTGAATGTGGACACGTAGGGAGCTCATGAGGGAACTCAGATGTTTAAAAGACAAGTACAGAAGATGTGAAGAATCAATCAATTAATATTTACCAAGTTCTGTGCCAGGCACTGTGCTAAGTCCTGGGGCAAGAGATGGTCCCTGCTCTCAAGGAGGACACAGTCTAATGGGTAAGATGACAAGCAAGCTAGATACAGGATAAATAGGAAATAATGAGGAGATGAATGAAAAGGGGTTGGGAAAGGCTTCCCGGACAAGGGGGGATTTGTTTTGTTTTTTGTTTTTGCAGGACAGTGAAGGTTAAGCGACTTGCCTAGGGTCACACAGCTAGTAAGTGTCAAGTGTCTGAGGTCGGATTTGAACTCAGGTCCTCCTGAATCCAGGACTGAATCCACTGCACCACCTAGCTGGCCCCGACAAGGGGAGGGGTTTGAGACGAGACTTGAGGGAAGTCCAGGAGAAACGACAGTTAGGAGAGACTCTATACAAAAGGCAGCCTTGGCAGAATATCTCTGATGAGAGCAAGTCGGGACCAGCAGGAAGGGCTTCCTCTTTTTCTTCAACTTGGTGGGGACTGAGAGAAGGTGCCATGAAGGGGCAGGGGCAGGAGTAGGGTCTTCGGAGCATCCGAGAAACTGGTTAGAACTGACCAGCTCTTATTTGACTTTGGGTTTTCTACCAAGAAAAACGATCTTTGAGCCAGGGAAGGGAGACCAAGATGACTTGGGGGCTTTGGAGGTCCTTGGGCTAAATGGGGATGTTTCAAGAGAGTTGCAGGCTGTCCTGATGGCAAACTCCAGGGGTAGGGAAAGAGCTCACAGATGTGAGCCTTTCATTCAAGTGCACCAACTATGTCTCAGACACCGTGTTAGACAATAGGGCCACACAGTCCCTGCCCTCCACGAGCTGACATTGTTTTGGGGCAGGCCAACCACAGGTAAGTAATTAGAGGCTCCATACAAAAGAAATCCACAGTGATAGGGGGATGGGGGAGGAAGCTCTAACAACTAAGGGAGTCAGGAAAGGACCTGTGGAGGAGGTGACCCTGGAACTGACTCTTGAAAGGGTTCCAAGAGGCAGACGTGAAGGGAAAGGGCATTCTAGGCATGGGGGACAGCGATAGATTCGGGAGATGGAGAGTTGTGTATAAAAGGAGTGTAGAATCAGCCTGGAAGACAGGGCTTGGGCGGAGGGGAGGCAACATCTATCCCGCAGCCTGGCCCCATCCTGCTGGCCCTGAGAACCTTACATGGTGAGCATGGGAACAAGGAACAGACCTGAGGCAGCATTCCCAAAGAGAAAGGGCGGGCCCCAGCCCCGCCCCACCTGGGGCCCAATGGGGGCCAGGGCTCAGATCTTCCTCCCTCCTCCTTCCGGAATCTCCCCTATAGGCAAGGGCACAGAGTCCTGAGAAGTTGGACACCCACACAAAACCTCACAGTCACAGGGGGTCTCAGAATCACATGCACGCACAATACCAGGGTCACCCCAAAGTCCCCCACAGCACCGCACCCCCAGAGAGAATACGATCAGACCCCAGTGCTGCTGCAGAAGGCTGGGGGCGGGACTGCTTTTCACAAGAGGGAACAGAATGGCGTCTGCAAATGTCAAGACTTGGATTCCTGGTAACATTCTAGAGTATTTTATTAGAGCAATAGTTAGTAACCGCTCAGCGAAAGACACAGCGATCCCCGAAGCCAGCATTCTCCACGAGAACAGTCTGTTCACTTCAGTACAACAAGCATTCATTAAGTGGTTCCTATGGGCGTGGCACTCTGCCAGGCTCTGGGGATGCCAAAGCAGAGACCTTTAAAGTCCCTGCCCCCAAGGGGCTTACAATCTATAGACACGTCTTGACAGATGAACCTCATTTTATTGGTCAGATCGAGGAAATCCTGGAGAAATGATTTTCTCCGCTTCTTAGCTCATCATTTGATAAAAGCCTTTGCATTGTGTTTGTGGAGAAGCCATGAGTCAGTACTGGATTGGGACAGCTTGGCCCAGCGTCTCTTGCCAATGTTCGCCAGGACCTGGAGGCACAAATGACAACATTCTGGTGGGGTCCCAGAAGAGAACATCGGCTTGAACCTGCTAAGCGGGAGTGCGACTGGGACCGATGGGCAGACTTCCAGTTGGGTTCAAAGACTTTGGCTGCAGCTTGGGACGTGGATTCAGTTTATCTTCAGCTTCCACTCCTTTGCATTATCTCCTGCACCATCTCTTCTTTGACAAGACCATGCCCAGGCCCTAGATTCAGGAGGACCTGAGTACAAATCCGGCCTCAGACACTTGACACTTACTAGCCGAGTGACCCTGGCCAAGTCACTTAACCCTCATTGACCCGACCCCCCCCCCCAAAGACAGCTTAATCATTATTGATTAGAGAAATGCAAATTAAAGCAACCTTGAGACAAGGCCATGCCCTCCGCTTGCCCCTCCCAGCTCGTCCACAACCTTGCCCCTTATTTAGCCTCTCAGAGTGCTTTTAGCCAAGTGCCTCTAGAGGTTCAGTCTCATATTGTTCTCTAGTTGTGCTCCTTGCTTGCTAACTAAACTATATGCTTCTTGAGGGTAAGGGGAAGAAGCATGTTCCTCCCTGCTTCTCCTGCTAGGAGCCTCCTTCCCTGGGAGACCCCCTTTGCTTGGCCATAGGAAGCATCACCTGTAACTGGGAAAAGTCTTCCAGATCAGGTTGTCCAAGCTTATCCTTGTCCAGATGGCTCGGGGCCATTGCTGATTCAGGGTCCAAACCCTTTCTGTCCATTTCCAGTGCCACCACTCTTGTGTTGACCTTGGCCACCTGCTGCCTGACTGTCTGTCGGGGCACAGCCAGCAGTGGGACAGTCCCTACCTATGGTCCAGGAGCTCATCCATAGAAAGAAGTGGCCTGAATGGGGCAAGTTGTGCAATGGATTGCTTGTATTTAGGGCCACAGTTGTCTCCTGGTAGCCCTTTGCTAGCCGGGTGCCTTGGTCTCTTCTCCATAAAACAAGGAGAACTTATGCTTCCTGCCTCATGGTGATGTTGGGAGGACAGAAGGGGTGAAGGGATGAGAAGGTGTCTTTTAGCCTGGGCCCTACTGCACCAAGGTCAGTTATTATTTGTTTTTGTTTTTTTCTGGGCAATAAGGGTTAAGTGACTTGCCCAGGGTGACACAGCTAGTGTCAGGTGTCTGAGGTCAGATTTGAACTCAGGTCCTTCTGAATCCAGGGCCGCTGCTTTTATCCACTGCACCACCTAGCTGCCCCCAAGGTCAGTTATTATTAGGGAGACAGAGCAGCCGTTCAAGGGATGAGCTTGGTCCCTGGGTTGTCTCCTGCTGATGGGAACCCCTCCGCCATTCTTGCATTACCCGATGCAGGCTGCTCCAGTTGTCTCTGCCTGCTTCCTTTGCCCTGCGCTGCCTCTGGCCATGTTCCCTCAACCCCTGGCTCTTGGACCATAGTGCTTTGCACTAGACCTGCAGCCCACAGCAGTTTCCAAGTCCTTGAGGTCAGAGGTGGCCTTGGTGGGTCAGGGGAGCATTCCTTGCCTGGGCTGGCCTGAGCCAGGGAGTGGTCCCAGGTCCCCACTGGACAGCATCAGAGGAGAGCAAAGGAGGGGGGAGGGAGGAAGGGACTGGCTCTCCATCTGGAACCATGTGGAATTTCAGCAGTGGAGACATTTAACCTGACTTTAATTTAAGTTGAAACGTCTGATATTTCTGATAGTAATAACATGCCCTGGATGTGGGGGGGAGGGGAGAGGGAAATGGGAGGGGGAGCAAACCCCAAAGGAAGAACAACTAGCTCTTATGGTTCCTTTCTCAGTCTGGCCCAGAGCTGCAGGCCCTGGCAGGCACTTAACAAAGGCCAGGATGAAGCAGCTGTGGGTACCTCAAGGTGTACTGCCCCAGAGTCCAAGATGCTGGCTCTGGGCCCATCCTTGCATTTGGCAGATCCCACCTCCTGCACCCTGCTCTTGGCTGGGGGTGAGAGGAGGCCTGTGGGAAAGTCAGCCTGGGCCCCCAAGGCAGCATGTCAGGAGAGGGCCCAGGTCTCTCTGCTGGCAGGATGCTCCAAGTGTGTGGGCTGACTCTATGAGGCCTCACCTCGCACCGGCCACCATCACTTGCTTCCTCGCTGTTTGTCCCTCTCTCACCAGGAGTCCCCGCAATTCACTTCATTTCATTCCAGCAGCATCAGTTAAGCACTTTCTCTGCACAGAGTACTCTGCCACTACAGTGACTAGAGACAGAAAACCCACAAGGCCACAGTGCCTGCTCTCAGGGAGATTCCAGCCTCCTGGCCTCCCCCAGGCTCCTTGCTGAGGATTGTTCCGCCTTGTCCTCAGCAGATCTCGCCTGCTCAAGCCTGGTGGCTTCCTTTGGCTGACCTCTGCACTGGGAGATTCACCTGCATTGCAGGACAGGCATCTTCTCAGCCCCAAGCTACTTGGCACAGAGAAGGGGGGTTGTGTGTGTGCTCACAGGCTCCAGGGGTAGCCGAGGCTTCCTAAGGTCACGGGCTCTCTTCCTCTGCCTCTGGAAGCCAGCCGAGGGATGGGGTGGCATCATTTGGATCCCTTCCTTTGCTAACGGGACCAGTTTTTCACCCCACTTACGACCAGGAGGTTCTTACTCAGGTCTGACCAGGGGCCATGACAGAACTTTCAGAGAGATGGCGAGACCATGAAATTGAAAGCTGGAAGGTCCCCAGTCCAACTCCCTTCTTTTGCAGAAGTGGAAACCGAGTGTGGAGGAGAGAGCCCCTCTGCCCAGGACTCTTTCCCCGGGGCCCCTCATCTCAGGATTCCCGCAACCTTTTCTTCTCCTGGCTGCTGGCCATTCCCCTCAGCTCATCTTCCAGCCTGGCTGCACCACTGGCCCCGGGGCCCTGAACAATCACAGGAGAGCCCAGGCTAACAGCTCGTCTTCGTCTTTGCGTGCAGCCCTCCAATAGCCCGCAAGTTCCGCTTAAGGGGGCAATCATCTTTTTTTTCCCCTTCAAAAAAAAAATCTATTTTTTTTAAGCAAGGAAACAGACTTCACTTTCAATCTTCCTTCCAAGAGATTGTTATAAACAGCAGCAGGTTTGGGGCAGGGGGAGGAGGGAAGAAAATGATTTGGGACATTAAGGAGAGGGTGGCGACAGCGCCCTCTTTTAAACCTCCATAAGCTTGTTTTTCTTCTCGGGGTTGCCCCCCTCCCCTCTCCAGCCAGCCCGACTTAAAAGGAACAGTATGTGATACCCCAAATCAGATTTCCCCACATCATCTGCAGGTCAGTGGGAACAGCGATTTGGCTGCAGATTCCAGGAGAAGGCCTCCCCTTTAACCCCCAGTCCAGGCGGGACTTCTACGTGGCCAGGATCAGGGGGTGGGTGGGTGGGGGAAGCTGCCTGCCTGCCTCCGTGTATGTGTGTGTGTGTGTGTGTGTGTGTGTGTGTGTGTGTGTGTGTGTGTGTGTGCTCACGAGCTCCTGGGTCCTCAGAGAACCCAAGAGCATGAGGAGCAATGCCTGCCACTCTTGTTCCAGTAGGCCCGGGCTGTGAGCATCACTGGTCTCATGAATGGCCATGTCACAGCTGGCACAGGGGTGACCACGAGGGAGGGGCTCCTGGGGTGAGCAATGGGTGCCACTTCTTTTTTTTAATTATTTTTTTAAATTAATAAAGTATTTTTTTCCCATTACATGTAAAGATAGTTCTCAACCTTTGTTTATACAAGCTTGGGTGCCACTTCTCATGGAGGCTCTAGGTGGTCTGCTGAAGAGCTTCCTCCCAGTGGGGCGTGGCCTTGGGGTTCCGGGCAGTGGGGAGACCAGAACACAGTCCTGAAGCTCTGGCCTGAGCTAACTGTGGCTCCCCTACTTCCTCAGCCCTCCCCCTCTCCTTCCCTGACAGGTTAGGGAGTCAGGCTTGGGAAGGGAGACAAGGCTGAGAGGTGAAATTCCAGGGCCCTGAGCCAGCCTCTCACGTAGGAGAGGGCACCCTCCTTTCTGGGGATGGGGGTGGGGGTTACCAGCTACTCCTCTGGATTGGGACAGACAAGGCAGCCGCCCAGTGCCTTGGACTAAAGACAGGTGGGCCCAATCATGAGCTTTCCCTCCCCTCTCCCCCCTTTTCTCAGAGTCTTTCAACATCTAAGGTAAGAACTCATTTGATCTTCCCACTACCCCTTTGAGGCAGCACAGGGCAGGGCAAGGCAGAACAGGCCTTATTATTCCCATTTGACAGATGAAGAGACTGAGGAACAAAGAGGATTAGGGGTTTAGATCAAAGATCTGGAATTGGATAGGACCTTTGAGAAAGTACAGCCTGACTTCCTCATTGAAAAGAGGAGGAAAATGAGGCCCATGGGGGCAGGGTTTCTAACCCCTAAGGCCCAGCTTCTATAAGTAGGGGACAGTGGCAGGATTCTCACCCAGGACCTCTGCAGCCAAAGTGAGCTAGAGCCAAGAAAACATGGATCCAAGGTCCTTTGGTGAGGTTGGCTCTGCTCCAGCAGGGGGGATCAGAGGGTCAGGGGCAGAGGACTCCAATTCAAATCCTGCCCTGGTAGCTTTCGCTGTGGGACCTTGGGAAAGTCACTGCTGGCCGTCTCTGGGCCTCAGTAAAATGGGGCTGGGACAGCAGGCAAGCCAGGCAAGCAGTCCTGGAGTCCAGAGTTCGAATTTTGGGTCAGGCCAAGGGAGGTGACAGCTGGGCATCTTCCCTGGGCTGGCCGGCTGCCATACTGTGGGCACCACAGTGGAGGAAGGACATGGAGGAGCTGGGGTGTTCCAGAGGAGGGAAGGCCCTGGAGTCCCCGGCACCGGTGCTGAGCATTGGCTGAAGGGAAGAGATACTGGTTTGCAAAGCCCTCTGGGGGAAGCAGGCTGAGTTTTGCTAGACCCCAGGGGCAGAACCAGGAGCAGAGGCTGGGTGTCAGAAAACGACTTCCTCCCAGGCAGGGCTGCCTTGGGATGGGGCCACCAGGGGTGGAGATGAAGGGGCCCGCAGGAAGCAGCTCCGTGAGTCTGGGGGCTGTCCACTGTCTTGCCTGAGGAAGGGCCCTTTGGCCACCTGTGTCCTGAGTGGGCAGCAGGACAGCAGAGGAGCATGGGGCCTGGGAGAGGGGGCCAGAAAGCTAGTAACAGGCTCCCACCTGAGCTCCTCTTGGCCTACAGGACACCACCCCTCTGTTCTGTTCCCATCATGAGGGTATCAGCCATTCCTCTGCTCTCCAGCCCGAGTGACCTTAGACAAGTCACTCCACCCCCCACTTTGGCTTCTATTTCCCCCTCCATCAGAGTGGATGGGGGAACTCAAACAGCTCGAGGGGCCCTGGCAAGTGGTGGTCCAGCTGCTGCATCTCTCTCCAGAGGTGGCTGCCAGTGGCTGGGGAAGGGGGAGGGGGGAGGCCAGGGGATGATTGCTTGGGACCCTCAGATTCCATTCTTCCTCCCCTCTTTGCTCCCCCTGCCCGCCCGCCCCCCCTCCAGTCTCACTTCCTGGGGCCCCAGGGAGGAGGGCAGCCAAGGGTAGGGCCCGGGTCTGTCTCTGCAGCTGCTGTGTTCCCCTGGCCCGGCTCCCTCCCCCTCAGTGTCTGCTCTGCCTTCAGCATCTCTGCGCGCAGAGGCCTCTCCATTGGATTGCGTTATTTGTCTTGGCCCAGGGAAGAGAGTGGGGCCCCAGAGGAGGATGGGGAGGCCACTTCCAATGTTTCCTCCCGGCCTCTCCATGCCCCCCTCTTCCCAGTGCCCAGGAGAAGGAAGAGGCCAGAGGTCGAGGATCTGAGAAACAATGGCTCTGGGTCCATGTCCCAGCAGGCTCATTGGCTCTGTGGATGGCACATCTGGAGGGGGCCTTAAAGCCCCCCTTCATTTACAGAGCAGGAAACTGAGGCCCTGGGAAGGGAAGGGACTCGTTCAGGTCCATCCAGCTGCAGCAGCAGAAAGTGGCCTTGGCTTTTGCATGATATGATGGGCACAGGGGAAATGACACTATATTGGTAACAGAGGATCTGGGTGCGAATTCTTTTTCTGTGCTAGCTTGAGGTAGTCACTTCACGTTTCATAGAATGAAGGGGTTGGACTTGTTGACCTCCAAGGTCCCTTTGGGCCGAAATCACTGGTCCCATGGCCTGTTGAGGGAGTCAGGGAGCAGGGGCTTCTGCCCAGGGAGGCCGGGCCCAGGCGGCAGGCTGCTCTGCTGGGCCCGGCAAGGCCACTCTGTTGGCGCCCTGCTCCAGGGGCCTGTTTGCTCCGCCGGATTCCCCAGAGCTAGTTCCCCTCCTCCCTTCCCTCCCCCTTGTCCTTCAGCCAAGCCACACAGATCCAGGGCTTTCATCTCAGCCCCATCCGTCAGCGCCAGCTCTCCCCTCTGTCACTGGGACTTGGCCCCAATTTGTCTCCATCATAGTGGAGAAAGGAGGATGGCGGCAGGGAGAAGCAACAGGGGCCAGGCCTCTTCTGCCTCAGTTGGACCCTGGGGAGCCTGGAAAGCCGGGGGGATAAGGCTGAGGGAGGGACAGGGCGTGGGAGGGGGCTGGGAAGGAAGGGCTCTACCATCTGCTGGCCAACACCTGAACACAGGGCCCACTGTGGCGCTGCCCAATGGCTGGCCCAACCCGGGGCAGGGGGCGAGGAGAGGCAGACTGTCTTCTGGTTGGACAAGTCCCTTTGACGGGCAGGCGGGTGGCAGCACCTGTTCTCTCCTTTCCTTGGGGCTCAGTTTACCAGAGCACTTTGCTAACCCCTGGAAGGCCTGGAGAGCTTGGGCAGAAGCCCCAAGAGCACGGGCCAGAGCCCTCCTAGGCTTAGCTCAGCTTGGCCTGGGGGAGACTGGGAGAGGGGTGCTACACTCCTGGGGAGTCCAAGGATGGAGAGAGGCCAGGGGCACCAGAAGCAGCTCAGGCGGCTCATCTGCCCTGGACTCTAGAGGCCACACAGTCATTTACACTGGCACTTTTCTCACCCCCCCCCCCGCTTTGACTCACACCTACCTCACCATTCTGGAGATCTTCCTCTCAGGCACTACCCAGCCTTTAGGGCTTGTTCTAGCTTGGAGCCAGGAGCCCCGGGTTCTAGTCAAGCTGGCTTTGTTAACTTATGCAAGTCACCAGTTTCTTCATCTGCAAAATGAGGGAGGGGGACTAGATGTGTGGCTCTGCGAGGAGACAGGGAGCCCTTCCCAGTCAGGGGTCTCCTCTGCAGGTTCTTCCTCAGTCCCTGGCTCTTTGCAGGGTGCTCTCGCACCCTGGTCCGCTGGCCCTTGCTCATCCTCTTTGGTCTGGAGCCATCCTGATCTCAGTGGGAATCAGCCACGATTTCACCATCAAGGGGTCACCCAGCCTCTACTTGAAGGCTTTCCTCCTTCCCCTTTGGATGGTGCCCATACTAAGAAAATGTTTGCCAGAGAAGGCTTCATTCAGGCCCTCAGACTGTCTGGTCTCTGGGTTCTGTCTGCCGGGGCCAAACAAAACAAGATGAATCTCCCTTCCCATTGGACATCACTACAGACCCCCACCCCCATCCCCCCAGCCTTCTCTTCTCTGGCTAAGTGTCCCCACTTCCCTTACCTGGCCCAGTCTCCAGTGCCCTCCCCACTGTGGTGGCCTTCTTTGGAGGAGAATCAGTCGCCTCCCTTGCTACAGTGGGGCCCCCAGAACTGATTGGGTTTTGAACGACAATGGTCAACAGAATGGGGAAGGTAGGATTCTCCTCTGCCTGCTCCCTTCCCCAGGAAGGTTGAGCAAAGTGGAAGAGGGGGAGATAAAGAGAGAGAGAGAGAGAGACAGAGAGAGAGAGACAGAGAGAGACAGAGAGATAGAGAGAGACAGAGAGAGACAGAAAGAGAGAGACAGAGAGAGACAGAGAGACAGAGAGAGAGAGAGGAGAGAGACAGAGAGAGACAGAGAGAGAGAAGAGAGACAGAGAGAGACAGAGGCAGAGACAGAGACAGACAGAGACAGAGAGAGAGAGAGGAGAGAGACAGAGAGACAGAGAGAGACAGAGACAGAGAGAGAGAGAAGAGAGAGAGACAGACAGAGGCAGAGACAGAGAGACAGAGAGAGACCAAATCAAAGAGATGAAGAGAGATACAGAGAGCCAGAGACAGAAGAGAGGGCAGGAGGTTGGAGAGACTCTGGGATAGGCAAGAGACTAGGCAAGCTGACTAACAGCAGGAGACAGATGGACAGACAGACAGAGGCCTGGGTGCAGAACTGGAATGGAAGCTACCTCCTTAGGGCCTTGGTCTTGTTTGTTTGCTCCCAAGGGTCTCTGGTCCCCAAACAGCCCTAATCCCAAGGTGGCCAGCTCCTCTTGCCCACTGCCCATCTGGGGGTAGGGGGTGGACAGTGCAGCCTTGGACACACACACACACACACACACACACACACACACACACACACGCCTGTCTGCTTGGCCCTGGAATTGGGGGTCAGATCTTTCCCTGGACAACAAAGAATTCCTGGCTGCAGAGATCCTGAAAAGAGGGGGCCTATCGATGCAAATGAGGAGTGGCACAGTAAGGAGGCTGTCTGTATACCTGGACCTGGCAGAGGCGGCTAGGGGGTGCCACAGTGGATAGAGCACAGGGCCTGAAGTCAGGAAGCCCTGAGTTCAAATGTGACTTCAGGCACTTCCTAGCTGTGTAATCCTGGGCAAGTCAGTTCTCTGCCCGGCTCAGTTTTCTCATCTGTAAAATGGGGGCAATTACTCCTACCTCCCAGGGTGGTTGTGAGGACCCAGTGCCTGGTGCAGAGCAGACGTGCTTATCTCCTGCAGCATCTCTTCCAACCAAGCATGGCTGTGGCCCTGTGTTGACTTGAATGAGATACACAGATAAAACTCCAAATGCCTCCAAGGTCATTTCCTCTTCCTTGACTCACTCTCCCTCCCTTCCTGGCTGCCCAGACACACAGCGGCCCAGGAAGCCGGTCCTGCTCGGCTGCCAGGCAAAGATGAAGTTCATCGTCTCGAGGGCTGCTCTTCCTCACTCCCAGAGCCCAAGCCCAAGCACACTTCACACTTCCTTCCAATCGAGTCACAGTCAGAGAGACTTCACTGAGTGCTCTATGAAAACCTCGGCAAAGTAGGCCCCTGTTTCTCTCCTTCAGTCACCCAGAAGGAAATGAGGAGAATCTGGTCTGCCCTGTGCTGGAGGAAGCCAGGCTGGCTCGGTGACTACGGCTTCTCTTTCCAGAGCATTGCCAACCATCCTTTAAATGAGCTATTCTAGGATTTTCTCAGGAATTCAAGTCAATCTTTGGTAGTGGCCTATAATTTGCAGACTCCATCCTCTTCCCTTTTGGGAAAATTGGGCCAAACTTTGCCCTCCCCCAATCTCATTTTCTGTGGTCTTTAAAATATCACTGACGCTGGCTCGGCAGTCCCACCTGCCAATTTTTTCTTTTTGTCTCCTGTGAGCCCAGTCCCCCTCCCTTTCTGAAGACACATTTCCTGGACAGCTGATAGCTGCTATTTGCCTAGCTCTTTAGGGCCTGCAGAGTGCTTTACATACATTATCTCACCTGACCTGGAGGATTTCTTTTGTATATAGACGTCTAAGGCCAAGGATTTGACTGTTGGCGCTTTTCTTAGCTTTTTGTCTCCTGTGAATCTCTAGGGATTCCAGCTGCTCTTCTTCCTTATTTTGTGGCTCTGTACCAGAGCATCTAACTTGGGAGGATGTAGACTGATGAAGTCTTCCCCGCCCCCCCCCTCTTCCTCTGTATCTTAAAGCCTTCATGATGAGGTTTGCAGGATACCTAGTGTGTGTGGGTATGTATGTATATACACACATAATACACACATATACACACACATACATACATACACACATACATATATAATACATACCTACATTCATTCATGCTAATCATTGTGAGGTATACTCCATCTCTGGCCAGGAATCTGTCATCCCTTTATTGTTAGTCACGGTGCAGAAATCCAGATCTCCCCCTGTACTTTCTTAGTCAGCTCTTCCCCTCCCAAATTAATTTCACTCTTCTGATAGCCTTTGCCTTTGATGGACAACAATGAGGGAAATGCAGCCTGTGTCCTGATGATCTTCAATTTCTTGCCCAAGACGTCACAACCCACCTTTCTAGGTTCCTTCTGGCAGTGTCATTTGTGCCCTCACGAATCACAAGAAGTGGGGAATTGTACGTTTTGACAGGTCTCAGGAGGTTCTTCTCTGTCTTGGACACACAGCCCAGGAAAGACAATAGTCCTCTCTATTGTAGTTACCAGGTCAACAAACAACTTCCCTGAGCAGCACCAACTCCTACTATTCTTTTCCCCCTGATCTTTAGTGAATGATGTCTCCCCAGAAAGCTTCTAGGGTTCCTCTATAGCATTCTTGGGAGAGCAAGTGCCTTCCTTCTCCTTGGAATGCCTAGAAGAAGGCTCTCTTGTGCAGGTGCCCACTGTCCCCTATGTAACACTTTCCCATGCTCCATCATGCTTACATAGCTGAAGGCTCCCTTTTTCCACCTCAGACCCCCCCTTTTCTCACTGAAGCACTTCTGTTTCCTTTTGAAACTTCTCATTCTCTTTACCTCCTTAGACTACCATTCAAGGTCTCAGAAAATTCATCTCCAACTTACTTTTTCAGCCTTCTGTCCCACTACTCCTTCAGACAGCTAAAACTTGCTGCTCCTTGAGCACTCTCCCTCCCACCTTTTCTCATAGTCAACCTATATTTTGATACATGACTACTTTAATTCAAAGATGAGTAGAGGAAAGGATGATGAAGTCATATTGGAAAAGGCTTCTACGCCTGTGCTGTATGGATTTTTCTTTCTGAAGAAAGGTGTTGGACATGGCAAGCATCAGAGACTATGATAAACAAGGAAACTGATCTCATGTAGTCAGGAAATGACTGATTACTGAGGTGGAAGGCATTTCCAAATCAGCTCTCTCTGATTCAGCAGACAGTCAACTAGTTAGTGCAAAGGTCTCCAATCAACAGCAAAGTAGAAGAAAGGAGAAACTTGGGAAACCATTGCACATGATTAATATGCTTTGGTCCAATATATTCCAATGAGCCATCAATGCCAAAGATTAGGAAATGACAAAAGGGAAAGAATGACCTTGGCTATCATCATTTCATCCAAAAGTTTAACCAATGTAAAGCAGTCAACACAATGAGGAGGTCATAAGAGGCCCGATACTGCCTTCGCCAGGAAACGCTTGGTCTCCTTGCCAAGAAGAGAGACAAGGCAGCCAAAGGTAACACTGGTTCAGAATATACACACTCATTTATAAGACACCATGGAATGAGAACTGAAGATGCTTAGGAACAGCATTGCCTCGTAAAACAGTGAAAAGCAGAGGAGGCCAAAACAAGTTTACCGAATACTTGGCATGAGGTTCAACTAAACCACATCATCCCCAGAGTATTCCCAGATGAAGCTGGCAGAAAATGGAACAGATTTATCAATGTTTCTGTAATGATTTATTTTCATCATCAATGACACATTTAGACCTTAACACTTCAGTCTCTGATGCATGATAAAAGGAATTAGAAATGTCACTTAAGATAAAGTTGGGACAAAAAGCTGGACCAGACCAGGTAGACAATGAGAAAATACCTACTGGAGGCAACACAATCTTGAATGCATTAAGGGATCGTGTTACAAACTATGTTGGAAAGGGGAAGAAATCAAAAGAATGGGGGAAAACCCAGCGATGCTGAGAAAAGGTGATTGAAATCCCAGCCCATGTGCCCACTTTCTCGTCTTTATAAAAACCATTATGGGAATGACAGAAATATATTGAGTACGTCCTTGATAAATAAATAAAAAGAGAACAGTCAATTTTTTCCAGCAGGCTACATTTGTACAGTCACACAATGGATAACCATCCAGAGAATCCAAAATCTCACTGTATGTGTTGATTACAAAAAAAGTATTTGACACAATAGAACAGAATTCAACCTTAAAGATGGTCTTAATTGCAGTCTCTCATGCAGATGTTAAGATAGATTTCTTGAGAAATGCAGTCATAGAAGTCAATGTTCAATGTACCCCAAAGGTAGATGCCAACTTTGAGGCCAGGCCCAAGCCCAGCTACTCATTTTCCTCATTTTCCCATTCATTTTCTTTTGGAGGAGAGTCTCCAGTTTTTGGAAGACATATAACCTCCTTTGGCTCCCTCTGACTTGGCTCTTCCCCCCTCCCTCTTTTTCTGTCTTCTAGTCCTTGTCCTCAGAAAGGAGCCTGCTGAGTCAGGTGAGAGAAGGGGCTGAGGACACTGCCCAGGCCCATTTTCAGGTGGCAGCATCCAAACATTTAGGACAGGTGTCCCTTCCCACAAAGAGGAAAGCAACTCCCCCTGTGCTTCCTAATACTGCCCCCTCTCTTAACTTCTGTCTGTCTGTCTCTCTCATACACACACACACACACACACGTGTGCACACATACACGCGTGCACACACATTTCCCAGGCCCTCCTGCTGCCAACATTATAGTATTTATCAGCATGGCCTGACCTCACATCATAAAAATATACAGTGTGGAACGAAATCCACCTTAAAATCTCTTCTAAATATATGAAAATAATAGGAATTCCCATGCGCCTGATTGAATTTGCTGCTCGATTTTAGAAATATGCCAGGCCCTTCTAAGGCCAGCCTGGGCCAGGGAGGGGTTGTGGCTGCTCACTGGGATTCCTGGCCTTGCTCATGTCAGAAATTTTTCAGTCCGGCTCTCTGGGGTTTGCTAGTGCCCTGGCTTGGAGGCCATGCGCCAGTCAGCAGGTAGGGCCTCCTTGGCCCAATTAGTGAGCAGAAGTGAGCTCTGCAGTTCCTCTGCCAACAGGGAACAAAAATTGGGAGGTGGCATGGGGGCTGTTAGTGTGGGAATGGGGATGGGGCCAGTCGAGAATTTCCTCCATCATTTCTTCCCAGTCAGAGGCATAGATGATCCTAGATGGGGGACCCTGGGGCAGCAGGCAGCAAGGAAGGGAGAACAAAGCAGGGAGCATGGTGGGAAAAGTGGCCTGAATGGGAATGGGAAAAAATGATTTCTGCTAGATTGGCAGTATGGGGGGTGTGAGCTGAGGGGCTGGCCTGCTTGCGGCCCCAATCTCCCATCCCCATCTGGCAGTAACCAACGTCTCCCTTGGAGCTGGGTCTGTCTCCCTTCTCCTACCCCCCTGGGAGCTGCATTTAGATAGAACATAACCTACAAGGGCAGCACCCCTCTCTTCCCCCTCCACTGACATCCTTACACCCAAGTCATTTGAAACCATGATTTGGAGCAGTGGGCTGTCCAGAGACTACTTCCCCACACAAGCAACACAAAGAAGCTCCCTTCTCATCCCTGGGCCTCAGCGTCCTCCTCTGTGAAGTGAGGATCTTGGCCAATATCTAGAGCTCTAGGCATCTGCTTCGGACAACTCCTCTGGAGCTGGGCCTGGCACCAGCCTAGAGGCCTGAGCCTTTCCCTAGCACCTGCTGCTCTCACCTCCCTGGTTGGACTTATTTCTTAGCTCCCTCCATTGGAATTTACCCAACATCCTACTTGGTGCCATTGTGTCCAGTGAATGGAGCCTAGATTTCAACGATTCATGGACTGTTGCCCCTGGAAGTGTCTTAGGGATCATTTATTTAGTCCAACTCCTTATTTTACAGATGGAGAAAATGAGGGCAGGTGAGAGGCAGCCACATGCTCAAGGTCACCCAGCTAGTGAATAGTACCCTTGATGTTCTCTTGTTTTGAGATTATTTTTCACCCTTCTCTCTACTTACATAGAAGCAACTTTGGTCCTGACCCTCATCACCTCCTGCCTGCTGGCTGGTCCCCCTGCCTCCAACTTCTCTCCAGTCTAGCCCCACTCTATATAGCTTCTGCAGAAATGTTTCTAAAGTACAGGTCACTCTCTTCTTCCATAAATTCCTGTGGCTCCCTATTGCTTCTGGTATCAAATGTAAAATCCTCTGTCTGGCATTCAAAGCTCTTAACACAACCTGACCTCAACGGCTCTTTCCAACCTTGCTATAGATGATTTCCTTTTTCATACTTTGTTGGGTCCAGCCAATCAGGCTTCTTGCTGTTTCTCATACAAAAAACATCTCACTACCAACTCTCTTTGTGGAGGCAAAGAATTGGAAATTGAGGGATTGTCCATTAACTGGGGAATGGCTAAAGAAGTTGTGGTATATGAATGTAATGGAATACTATTGTGCTGTAAGAAACTATGAGCAGGAGGTTTCAGAGAAACCTGGAAGGACTTACATCAGCTGATGCTGAGCGAGATGAGCAAAACCAGGAGAACATGGTACACAGTAACAGTAACATTGTGTGATGATCAGCAGTGCAATGATCCAAAACAATTTCAAAAAGCTCATTATAGAAAATGTTCTCTGCATCCAGGAAAAAGAACTGTGGATTCTGAATGCAGATTGAACCATACTGTTTCTACTTTGGGGCTGATTTTTTTAGGTTTTTCCTTTGTGTTCTGCTTCTTTTTTCACAATACGACTAATGCAGAAATATGTTTAATGTGATTGTGCATATATAACCTCTATCAGATTTCTTTCTGTCTTGGGGAGGGGGGAGGGAAGGGAGAGAGGGAGAAAAATTTGGAACTAGAAATCTTATGAAAACAAATGTTGAAAACTATCTTTACATGTAACTGGAAAATAATAAAATACTTTTGTGATTAAAAAACCAAAACAAAACAGTCCGCTTCCTGTCTCTGTACCTTTGGCCAGGCCGGGTCCTCTGCCTGGAAAGTACCTCCCTCCTCAGCTTTGCCTTGCCTGTCAGTGTCACCACTTAGCACCCAAATGCCCTGGCATGTACATGATGCGTACTTTGGTGGAGATCCTATTTTATGCATTTCTTGTCTTCTGGTTCCAGGCATGGCTTGGTTTTGGTCGCCTGTGGCCTTCCCTGGCCACAACATGAAGAGCTTGCTAGTTTGACTGACTGGCTAATGGCTGGCCAACGGCTGGCACACACACGTGAAGAGGCGGGATGAGCTTCTGAATTCAGCACCTGTGTTATATGGACCCAGACCTCAGGGCTCTGGACAAAAAGAAGTTAGTGCCACACTTGCTGGGCTCCTTGCCCCACATCCACAGGGGCTGCACACGTCTGAGTCAACACAGCGTAACCATGCATTCAGGGGGATTGTGTTGTGGTACTTCTGGAGACAGTCTACCTCCTTTATAAAAATTATGTGTGTGTGTGAGTGTGAGTGTGGGTGTGAACGGGAGTGTGAGTGAACATGTGTGTGTGTGTGTGTGTGTGTGTGTGAGAGAGAGAGAGAGAGAGAGAGAGAGAGAGCATTGTGTGTATGTGTGTGTGAGAGAGAAACATTAAAGTTCCTGACTCCTGGAATTTCCCTGGGTCTCTGGACTCTGTCCTGGAAACCCCCAAAGAGGAGTTCTGGCCAGTCCTAGAGGGGATGTTGGAAGTGTTCTGGTGTTTTGTCACTTGGAGTCCTGGCTGCCTATACAAGTTAGCCACTGTTCTGAGCTGATTCTTCCTTCCAATCATAACATTCCGGGATCATCAACAATTTCCCTCTCTTAAGCCTTAGTTTCCCCCTGTGTCAGGTGAGGGGGTTGCTTCTAATCTTGAGGCTCCTCGGTCGCTACTCCTTGTGAAGACAAGCCTCACTTTTCTTTTTTTGCTAAAGGGAGAGAAAAATGAAATCATGAACTTGGAGTATAAAGAACAGAATAGAGATCAAAGAAAAGCTGATGAGGGGAGACTGAGCAGATGGTGGCACCTTTGGGGTCAGAGTTTATCTAAGTTTGTCTAATTGTTTCATGAGGTCTGGGGATCCCAGTGTATCAGGATCAGTGGCAGCCTCAGAGACCATGTGGGACCTAAGAGAAAAGTGTATCTCAGGGCAGGGAAGCCACTAAGTATCAAGTCAGTGTCAAGGTTGGAAGCAACCACCAAAACCCTGGATTCTCATACCCTACTGTATTTACTGTGTTTTATGGCATTTTTTGAAGGTATGTGGATGGATCGAGGGGAGCTCTCAAAGTTATAGCCTTTCCTCCGCCATCTTGGCTCTGCTCCCTATTTGCTGTGGTAAGCTGAAGCATACAGTGAAGGGACTTACCTTAAGTCATATAAAGACAAAATTGTAGATGTGGAATTTGAACTTAGATTCTCCAACTAAACTTAGCAATCTTAACACTGAAAAAAACTACATCAATCAATAAAGATTAAGTATCTGTGGCTGGAATGCTGGCCTTGGAACAAGGAAGCCCTGGGTTTGAGTTCCACCTGACATATCCTGGCTATGTGACCCTGGACAAGTCACTTAATGTTCAAGTTGCTGAGCTGTCCTGCCTTGGCAGAGCTTCTTCATCCAAGAGAGGTGTTCAGATGCCTAGATGGACCACAGGATGGGATGGGAACCATGGTCAGCTTGCCCACAGCTCACTAGACAGGGGAGCTAATGATAAGAAGCCTGAAATCTTTCATCAGTTCAGGGCAGGAGACAGGTGCTGGCCCAGGTGAGAACAAAACAGGCAGGGACAGCACACAGTGTGGACTGCTGATGTGATGTAAGGTAAGAATTAGACCATCTCTGAGATTACTGCCAGGCTGAGAAATCTCACATTCTTTTCCATCTCTGAAATGGAGGCCTCCCTTTGACCTCTTCATCCTGTTTCTATTCAGTACAGTCACCTGACTCTACCCTAAGGACCCTCCCAGCTCTGACATTCACCAACTGGGAAGCTCTAAGAGTCCTTCTAATGCCCGTCTAAATTCCATGACTGCTGCTATTCTATAGTCTTGAGAATAACCTAGCAGATGGAAGCTGTCCAAGGAGGCCAGGGATGGAAAATGAGGTTTGGGTGGTTGGGAGGGAACAGGGAGGACCCAGAGATCAAGTTACAGTGGTAGGTCAGTCACCTTTGGCTTCCAAGGTGGATCACCCATGAATTGCTTTGGGGGCTGGAGCTGTCTCCCAGCTACTCTCTGACTCACATGTGACCTAAAACTAGAATGTTAGGACCTGGTTGGTGAGGAAGGAGGTGGGATTTTTTCAAATAACACATACAGTCTGTAGCTTGGGGACCAGGATGGAGGCTGGGAGAGGACATGGGAGGGCAATTGCTATGAAGGTCAAAAGAGAAGAGGAAAAAGAAGCAGTTTGACAGCTTCCCAAAAGACTGCATCCAGGAGAGGGGAGCCAATGAAAACAAAAGCTTTGGGCAGAATGGCTTCAGGAATTGGGGAATCCCAGGTTCTGCATGCCAAAAGGAAGTTTGAGAAGTCATTTCAAAGATTTCTCTGCTTCCACAGCTAGGTGGCACTGCAGTGGATAGAACTCTGGGTCTGGAGTCAGGAAGGCCGGAGCTCAAATCCCACCTCAGTCACTTCCTATCTGTGTGACCCTGGGCAAGCCCCTTCACTGTTGCCTGCTTTGATTTCCTCATCTGGAAAATGGGGATAAAAAGGAGACCATTTGCCAAAAGCTCCCTCTTCTTCCCTCCCAGGGTTGTTGTGGGGATATAAAGTGCTTGGTGCATCCTAGATGGGCCTTGTCCATCTCTTCTAACTCTTCCATTCAGGGGTTGCTGGCCATCCCTTCTCCCCCTCAGCTCGCCTCGCCTTGGTCAGCTCATCCCACTGTCTTCTCTCCAGTTTTCCAAGCTTTTCTCTATTTCCTCACTCTCTAAAAGCTTCTATACCTCCTTTCATCTCTGCCCCTCAGAGCCTCCTCCACACACCATCCCAGCTTAGAATTCACATTTGCATTTCTAAAGATCAATTTCCATTACAATTACTCCTAGACTGCTGTGTGGGTTAGTTTTGGGGGGGCAGATTGCTGCTCTTCTGCATCCCTACCTTGGGCAGAACTGGTAATCCTATGTGCTGCAGGTCCCTACTCTCCTCTGCCCAGAAGGGCCCTTCCTAAGCAGGCCCTGGGAGGTCTGGGTAGACTGCTCAGATCCTTTTCTTTCCTCTTCCAGTGAATTTTCTGCAAAAGAATGCTCTGTCAGAGATCCTGGAAGGTGGAGTTCTCTTCAGCCAGGTTCCAGGCTGAGCAGCATTGGGAAGGCTTTGAGAGCCCCTCTCTCTCCCCTTTCCCAGAGCGCTTGAATCCTGGCACCAAAGCACTTCAGGGAGGCCACAGCAGAGCCTCCCCACCCCACCCATAGGAGGAGCTCCTTGGAGCCTCTCCGCTATTGAACCCAACTTCTTAGGCCACCTTGGACCAGTGATGAAAGGGAGGTTCTTGAGAGGCCAGAACTCTTGACCACCCTGTCCTGTTGCCGCATTAATACTGAGGCATGGAAGAGAAGGGGCTTAGAAAGCCATTTCAGTTCCCTGATCTCACCATCACCTGCTCATGGACAATGAAATTCCTTGGTCTGGTCGTGCTCTGAGAATGCTCCCACTCTCTCTGCCTCTCCTTCCATTCCTTGGCTCTTGCCCCTCCCCTGCTCTGGCCACACCCACTTCCCCTCTCCCACCTCAACCCCTGGGGGAGCCCCCCAACTCTCCATCCACAGCTGATCATGCTTTGCCAAACCCCACTCTGGAGGGCTCCAAGCAGCCACCTCCCTTGCTCTGATTCACGTGTTGCTGAACAGAGAGGAAGAAAATGATGAAATCATGCTGACTGGGTCGACTACAGATTTCTGTTAGGCGATTTCATTCGGGTCCTCACTGTGTGTGACAATGCAATCCTCCTCCTCCTCCTCTTCCTCCCTAATAGTAATGCAGCACACCAGCTGTTCTCAAGCTTTTCTTCTTTCCACAACCTTCTCCCACACCTTCCCTGGCCCCCTCCTTCTTAGCTGAGGACCTTCTCTCATACTTCCCAGGGGAAAAAAAAGGAGACCCTTTGCCAAAAGCTCCCTCTTCTTCCCTCTCCCGCCTCTGATATTCCTCTGACACTTTGCCCCCCTATCTCTGCCTTGGCTCCAACCTCTGATAATGAAGTGGCCCTTCTGTTTGCCAAGGCTTTTGATCTGCTCCCCTCCTATCCTTTCCCCCATAATTCTCATTCTTTCTGGAATCTTCACTCGTTCCCTGCTGCCTCCAAACATGAGCAGGTCTTTATGCTTAAGAACTTCTCATTAGATTATCTGATGCCTTCCAGTGACCATCCTCATCCAGGGCTTCTTCCACTTTTTCTACTCGTGACCCCTTTTTTGCCCTTAAAATTTTTTGCGATCCCAGGTATACAGTTATATAAAGTAGGTAGACATAACCTTTTACTGTTGCCCCACATTGAGTTATGCCACCCAATATGGGGTCTCGACCTACAGTTTAAGAAGCTAGGACCTAGGGCAGCTAGGTGGCACAGTAGATAGAGCACTGGCCCTGGATTCAGGAGGACCTGAGTTCAAATCCGGCCTTAGACACTTAACACTTACTAGCTGTGTGACCCTGGGCAAGTCACTTAACCCTCATTGCCCTGCCAAAAAAAAAAAAAAAAGAATCAGCTAGGGCCTAGGTCTTTCCTTCCCCTCTCAACCAAATGCCTCGTGGCCTCCACTCCTCTCCCCTCACTCACTTCTTCACTCTGCAGCCTGGCTGCCAACCTCATTGTTCCACTGAAATTACTCTCTCCAAAGTCACCAATGGTCCCTTCATTGCACAGCCCAATGGCGTTTCCCCAATCTTCATTCTTCTTGAGCTCTCGGCAACCCCTGATGCTGATCCCATCTCTCCTCCCTTTGCTAATGTCCAAGTGGCAGCTGCTCTGAGCCTTCTCCCTTCAGCCCTAATCTCTGTTCAGCTATAGTCACGTGTCTCCCACTGCCACTTGGGCATCTCCAAGTGGATGTCCTGCTTGTTTCTCAAACTCAGCAGGTCTGAAACGGAACAGGAAAAGAAAGGTTTGGACTCTGGGACTTGCCTCTGATCCAGGACAGAAGGTTGCACTTGAAACATTAGAAAGCAGTAGACTTATGCCAGCCCTACAACTTGTGGGCAGCTGCTATAGGTGGGCACAGTGCCAGGGTGAAATTGCCCAGGATTTGGAGTCAAAGGACCAAGGAACAAAATCCCGGCTCTGCTGATTATCATTATCGTCATCATTATTATTAAGAACATTCCCAGCTAGGAAGTGGGCAAGTTGCTGCCTCTCCCTGGGCCTCAGTTTCCTTCTGGGTACAGTGAGGTAATTGAACTATGTGTTCTCAAGAGGCCCTTCCAGCTTGACATCCTATGATCTTCTGAACACAGGCCCGCAGGAGCTGTGTGTGGTGGTAGTGGGGTGTGTGTATGGATGTGGTGTGTGTGTGTGTGTGTGTGTTGGTGGTCTGTGTGTATGGATGTGTGTTGTGTGGTAGCATGTGTATGTGTGTGATGTATGTGTGGTGCTATGTATGTGTGTCATGGTATATGCATGGTATATGCATGCTGTGTGTCTGTATGTGTGTGTGGTGGTGGTGGTGTGTGTGTGTGTGTGTGTGTGTGTGTGTGCATGTCTGAGTGTGCATGGGCTCGTTCCTAAGCCTGTCTCTCAAACAGTAGGGGGAAGAGGAAGAGAGCACAAACCCTAAATCACTCCAGCCTTCGGAGCGCTCTGGTGGTGAGGCAGAGGGAGTGAGTGGGCCGGCTTCCTGATTGAAACCAGACTCAGGAAAGAGGGGCTGGAAGTGGGGTTTTTGCTGCCTGTCCTGAGAAATTTATGTCTCACCCACTCGATCATCCCCACGGGGGCAGCCGCTCCCAGCAGCCGCCTCTGGGCCTGGGCTCCCCCTCCCTGCTCTCCCCCTACAGCCCCCAACTCTGCCTCCCCACTCCCTGGGTCTGGAGAAGCCTAGTGGCCAGTCCCTTTCTGCCCTTCACACCCCGAAGCGGGCCTAGATAGTGGCAGGGAGGGGGAGGGGGCAAGATGGAGAGGCCTGGCCCCCTGGGCCGGCTGGGCTGGCTGGGCTGGGGGAAAAAACCTGATTAGCACCGCTGCTGTTTTTCTGAAGAGTGTTAAGGATGAGGACCAGCTCAGCTAGACTTCCACACTGGTCCCTGACCTGCTAGAGCCCAAAGCCACAGGGTCCAATTTGACTCTAGGTCTTTCCAAGGCTGGCCTGGCCTGGCCACAGAGAATGGGGGGGGCAGGGAGCCTATCAGGGCAGGGGGCCCAGGCCAGGGGCTCCTCCTCCTCCTTAGCAGGGAGGCAGGCCCGCCCTCCCCCAGGTTACCCAGAGACAGTCAGAAGCAGACAGAGATGAAGACCAAAATAGACAGAGACAGAGAGAAACAGCAGCAGAGACAGAAATAGAGAGACAGAGACAGAGTCAGAGACAGAAATAGACAGAGAGACAGATGGAGACAGAAACAGAGACAGACAGGGAAACACAGAGACAGAGACATACATGGAAATAGAGAGGAGGGAGGGAGGAGAAGGAAAGCAGCCATGTAGGCAAATGACTTTGGGGGCGGGGTGGGGCTGGATGGGAGAGAGAACAGGAAAGGTCCCATGTAGCCAGTGGTCGTAGTCTGTTGTTCTGTTGTTTCACATTCTTCGTGAGCCCATCTGAGGTTTTCTTGGCAAAGATACCAGAGTGGTTTGCCGCTTCCTTCTCCAGCTCATTTTTCAGATAAGGAAATCGAGGCAAACAGGGTTAAGTGACCTGCCCAGGGTCACACAGCTAGGAAGGGTCTGAGATGAGATTTGAACTCAGGTCTTCCTGCCTCCAGGGGTGTAGGGAGTGTTCAGGGAGGGCTGCTGATGCACCCAAATATCACCTGTGGCTCCTAGAAGCTATGTCATGTGCAACTGCCACACCCTGGTGAACGTCTTGGCAGAGGGGCTAGACCGGGTTAAGGGTAATCTTCCCAGGCTGCTCAGAATCCCTCCTAACAATAACAACATGATTGATACGGGCTTGACTGTCTGGTCTGCAAAGTGCTTTCTTTCCATTTGTCATCCCCTTCCATTCTCCTAATGATCTTGGAAGGTTGGTGCTAGATAAGTAGCCAGGGAGGTTCTTCTGTGATCTAGAACTCCATTTGTTTGGCCACTTCCCTCACTTTGTTGTTCAGTCACCTGCTGTTTCCCAGGCTCTCAGTGGCTGGCATCATCTGGCTGGGGGGAGACAGGGTGGTGTGCCTGGCCTTCTCTTCTCCATCAATCCGCACCTTCCTCCTTGGATCCTTTCTAGGTTCTCATGCCTCTGCTTCTCCTCCTACCTCTCTGACCACTCCCTCTCCAGCTCCTTTGCTGGATCCTCCTCCCGAGCCTGTTGGCTAACTGTGGGGGTCCTCCAGAGCTCTGGCCTAGGCCTTCTCTTGCACGATCTTGATTGGTGAACTCAATTCCCAGTGAAGTCAGAGGTCACAGCTCCCTTCCCCACACCCTCTGCCCCAGTGGACTAGGCACTGAGCTTGGCTCTAGGCTCAGACCCTCCCCCTCCCCCTCCATAAAACAGTCTCTGTTCTCAGGGAACTGCCATTCTCCTGGGGATGGGGAGGGGCCTCGAAGCTGCTGGTAAAATGGAGGGGGGAGTGAGCACTAGGCGGGGGAGGGGGAGAAGATAACTCTATTTTCCTGAGGTGATGGAGCCTGGGAGCCTGTAACCCTGATAGACTGGAAGCTCTTTGAGATGAATCCTGAGTGGGCATCATTTCCTGGCATCCCTATACCCTTGCTTTGGGCTTCCTTGTAATCCCTCTTCTTCAGAGAGCCCTGGTCCCCAGGGGCACACAGGCCTAAGGAGGTGGAGCATGGTTTGGGGCTGGCAGCAGTCATTTTAAGTAGTGAGAAATTTCCCAAATGGGATGCACTTTCCAGATGTGGAAACTGAGGCCTGTCCAGTAGTGAGTAAACAAACACGGTGAGGTTCTCTTTCCTGCCCCACAGTGGACGCCTCTTCACAGTTACACCTGCAAAGAATTCATGTTGATTATACTGGGAAGAAAGAAAGAATTCAATTATGAAGAGAAATCAAAGCATTCTGCAACCCGGTGGCACTTGCCAGCCTTCCCCGTAGAAATGCGCTCCAGATGTCCCATGCCTGCATCTTTGACGGACAGGCAGATCTGCCCCATAATGCATCCTGTCCAACGCAAGAGTCCTGAGACTTGGCCAGGCCCGACGATTGTGACATTTCATCACTGACTCCCCCACTGGCCCTCTGCGTCTCAAGGTGACCTGATTCTCCTCACTTCTGCCTCATGTTGACCTTGTTTGGGCTGAAATTGTTGGGAGGCATTATTTTCTCACACTCTTCACTGCTGCAAGTCTTGGGAGGAGATGGGAAATGAATTTGGAAGAAAATGTCAGGATTAGATTGGATTGGAAATTGTCAGGATAGAGACGTTATCGTTGCTGTTGTCACTCCTTAGCCCCAGACCTGTCCATGGCTCCCTGGTGCCTTCATTTCTTGCTCTCCTGAGCTCAGATGGAATCAAAGTCAACCAAATGGAACATCTGTGTCCCCTCTCAGCCCCCCTCGCCGACAACTCCATCCTATTCAATGAATCTGTGGGTCCAGAGTGGTAGTCGAATGCCCCCCCACCTCCCTGCCCACCCTACACATAATGGACTTTCACTCACTGGAAGACACAAGCATCTCCCCGCTCACCCCCCATACACATACAGAGTTGAAAGTCCTGAGGCTCAATGTAGCAATCCATATGATTTAAGCCACGCATGGCCGAGTACTTTGATGACAAACCACTTTGTTCTTAGGGATGTGGTAGCCATGGGCGAGGGGGCCAGGACCCAGATCTGGGGCTCAGCTTTCTCACTTCCCCCGAGGTCCTAAGGCACTCTGAGGGCCCCCTCTTAGGCACCGATCAAGAGCTAAACTAGACAGTCAGGAAGTCCTGGGTGAAAATCCTGCCTCACACTTGCTAGATATGTGTTCCTGGGCAAGTCACTTCACCTCTCTTGGAGCCTGTTTCCTCTGGTTGAAGTAGATGACTAGAATGCTCGTTCCCCCCAGTTGCTGGAAGCCAAGCTGGGAGTTTGGCGGATGCTTCATCATTGGGGTCTGTTAAACTGGGTGCATCAGAGAATGACGTGGTGGTCCCTTGTGGTGACAGACTCTCGCGTAGGCACCACTGGCATCTATGTGAATGGCATCCCCAGCCCAAACACTGTCTGAGAAGGGCGAACAAGAGCGTGCATCTGCTCTGAGCTGCGCAATGAGAATTCCTGGCTCCGGGCAGGTGGGTCTCACTTCCCTCGGCTTTCTCTTTCAATTTCATTGAACCAATGCTGAGGACCTAAGGACCTGCTCTGAGCTGGGGAGGGGGAGGTGCAGGCTTTGGCCTATCCAGCCCCTCCCCCCTTCCTCTCCTCATCCATAATAAAACTTCCAGTTTAGCAGTGGGAGATGGCACACACCCGGGCAACTCAATAAATGCATCTAAGAGGAAGCAATGAAGTGCTCTGCGGGGTGTGGAGGGTGTGGGGGGCGTGTTTCATCCAGGGGCAATCCGGGAGGGTTCCTGAAGGAGGCAACACTTGAATGAAGGCAAGCCACAGGTGAAGAGGAGGAGGGAGAGGATTGTAAGTAGGAAGAACACGGTGAGTAAAGGCCTGGGGGGAGGAAAGGGAGGCCAGAAATCACTGTGCTCTTTTCTTCTCCTCTTTTTCCCCTTGGGCCATTGACCCCCTCCCTCCTGCTCAGCATCGGAGGTAATAACATGTTTTACAGGAGCCAGTTAAGAAATAATGGCCACATTTAAAGAGGCTGATGTCACCTCCGGGGAGCCCATCAAACTTTTCACACAGGAACACACAGAAGCTCCCAGGCCTGTACGTAGCTCTGGGGCTGTGGACCCCCGACCTCCTCTGGACCGTATCTGTTTAAAAGAATGAAGGAAGGGGTGTGCGAGGGAGCGTGTGTATCACTATGCGTGTGTGCACACCTGTGTGAGTGTGTACGCCTGATTATATGTGAGTGTGCACTTGGGAGTGGGAGGGGATGCAGATGAGAGGTTCGGTTCGCTGCCTTTGCCACTTGCCCCAGGGCCAGGACCAACCTCAGGAAGCGTCTTCATACCCATCTTTGTAAGCAGTGAGGGCCTGCTCACTGCTGGGCTAGCTTGGTCAGGTAGAGTGTGGATGAGACCACCCACAGGGAGATCCCTGCCACCTCAGACATTCAACAGGCCCCTCCCTCCCTCCCTTCCTTCCTTTCTTCCTCCCTCCCTCCCCCTTCCTTCCCTCCTTCCTTCCTTTCTTTCTTCCTCCCTCCCTCCCTCCCTCTGTCCCCCTTCCTTCCCTCCTTCCTTCCTTTCTTTCTTCCTCCCTCCCTCCCTCCCCCTTCCTTCTTTCCTCCCTTCCCTCCTTCCTTCCTTCCTTCCTTCCTTCCTTCCTTCCTTCCTTCCTTCCTTCATTCCTTCCCTCCCTCCCTCCCTCCCTCCTTCCTTTCTTCCTTCCTTCCTTCTTTCCTTCCTTCCTTCCTTCCTTCCTTCCTTCCTTCCCTTCTTCCTTCCTTCTTTCCTTTCTTCTTTCCTTCCTCCCTCCCTCCCACCCTTCCTTCCTTCCTTCCCTCCTTTCTTCCTTCCTTTCCTTTCTTCCTTCCTTCCTTCCTTCCTTCCTTCCTTCCTTCCTTCCTTCCCTCCTTCCTTCCTTCCTTCCTTCCTTCCTTCCTTCCTTCCTTCCTTCCTTCCTTCCTTCCTTCCTTCCTTCCTTCCCTCCCTCCCTCCTTCCTTCCTTTCCACTTTCTTTACTCCCATACACCTTCCTGACTTCACCTGTTCTCTCTCCCCTCTCCCCCCTTACCTCTCTCTGTCTTATCTGTTATCTAATATCCACTCATCCATCCATCTATTCATCCATCTTTCCTAACCTTCCCCTTAGGATGCAGGTCTCTGTCCTCCCCTCTTCCAGTTCTGGCCTGCAGGGCATGGTGGAGAAGGCACTGGACTTGCAATCAGGAGGACCTGAGTCTCAATGCCACTGTAGACCCTTACTAGTCAATTTACTTATCTGTGCCTCAGTTTTTTCATCTGTAAGATTGGGGGTTGCCCTCGATAGCCTGTAAATTTCCTTCCCCCTCTATATTCATAATCCTGTGATAGCAACTTCAATGGTCCTTCCCACAGAGGCTTGGGAGCGGCCACCCCCAAGTCATACCACAGAGAGGGCCCATCTCTGTGTCTGAGGGAGAGGATTACTGGGACAGAGGTGGGGTAGTTCCTATTATTTAAACACATTCTTTCCTGCCTGGAGGCTAATTTCTCTTGGACCTGGTCTCGGCTGTGGAGTGAGCAGGGCTGTGTGGATCGGGGCCAAGCCTTGAGGAGGTGGCTGTAAATAGCCATCGTCTGGCCTTTCCCAAAACTCTGGGGTGCCACATCCCAGCTGAAGACTCCAGAACAAATCATTCCATGGCCTGGCCCTTGGGATCTCTGGCCAGGTACTGCTTCCTGCTCCCCCCACTAACAGCCAGGGCCCTGGCTGGCTCTCTGCCCACACTTCCATTGAAAACAGGATACCTTTCTCAGTGGAGCCAGCCCTGGAATAGGGGGAGGGGGCCGGAACAGGTGGGACTGGGGTACTGGCCTCCTCTGCTCCTGTTGCTGGCCTGAAATGCAGGTCATGAGTTGCTATGCAGTATGTATATGTGCATGCACATGCATGCAGAGGTCTCTGGACTTACATGTGTGGTTCTATATGGGGGTGACACCCTATATAAAGTACTCTGTGTGTGTGTCTGCGGTGTGTGCACATGTGAATATGCATCTATAAGAAGCCTTCAATAGCAGTTACATCATCATGATGATGGCGGCAGTGTTAGTGATAACGAGGGCGAGGATGATGGTGGTGGTGGTGGTGGTGGTGGTGGTGGTGGTGGTGGTGACAACACAAGCTAAAGTGTGAACATAGAGGCAGCGAGCTGGCTCAGGGGCCGGCTTCCCAGGATTCTTTTTCTTTGCAGGACAATGAGGGTTAAGTGACTTGCCCAGAGTCACACAGCTAGTAAGTGTCTGAGGTTGGATTTGAACTCAGGTCCTCCTGAATCCAGGTCCAGTGCTTTATCCATTGTGCCACCTAGCTGCCCGCCTCCCCCCCCCACCCTCCAGCATTTGCTTTTCAAGGATGCTTTTGTCTTGTGTGATGTAACAGACACATCCATGTCCATCGTCTCCCATGAGGACCCTTCATTTGTTGCACAAGCTCCACACCCAATAAGGTGAGCATGGAGATGCTCATTCTCAAGGAAACTAGACAGAGGCCAAAGACAATCAGGTGGGAGAAGGGCAGCTCGAGCCTGCCCCCCCCCACTTCGAGGCTGGTCCTCCTCCAGTAGGCTGGAGGCAGCATGCGAGCAAAGCAGGAGGCTCCCCCTCCCTTTTACCCTTCCCTCCCCCTCCCTCTTCCCCCAAGGATGGGGTGCCTTGGTCTAAGCCCCTTCCTTGCTGTGGGGGCTCCTACTTCTTCATGAGCTTAGCTCAAGAGCTGGTGAGGAGAATCATAAGGTGAGAGAAGAGCTGGAATCAGGTCAGGCTGACTCATGGGGGACAAGGGGTGAAAGGTGATTCAGAGGTGAGGAAGACTGCCCACTTTCTCTTCTGAAGCCCACCCATGCTCTCAGAGCAAGCGCTGAGCACCCTTACTCCATTCCCATGGCTTCTAGGCAGAGAGTATAGAACGGGAGACTCCTCTGCAGGCCTCACATCCTGGCACTAGGAATGGTGAACCAGGACGAAGAGGTGTTCGACTCTCTCCCCACCTCCTGGGCTGGTGGAACTAGACTGGGCAGCAATCTGGGGCAAAGGAAGGAGCATGGGGAACTTCCTCAGCAACAGAACCCAGGAGGTTCAGGCTCTGAAGGGCCTGGAGTCTTCCCTGGGTGGGAGGCATCTCAGGGACACCACCTGGGGCCTCTCCTTCCCAGGACAGAAAGGGAAAGCTTCCTGTCAACAGTGGTGCAGCTGGCCACAGCTTCCTGGCTTTGTCCCTCTTCTTCTCTCTCTTCCGACCCCCTGCTCCAGGCTTCTTTCGTCCCATCTCTCCTGGGAGAGTTTTCTTGTAGCTTCCCATCAAGTGTGGTCCCAGCAGTCTTGTATGGGACACAGTATCCAAGGGGACTCTGGCTTTCCAACGTGATCATGGGAGCTCAGCCCCACCAAGGACTCTTGTTTGACAGAGCAGGAAGCTGAGACCTAGAGAGTTGAATTGACCCCCCCCCTTGTCTTCCCCATCCCTGTGTGGAAGGAGCAAGTGGCCAGGCTGAGGTGGGAAAGCAGGCCCTCTACCAGGCAGACCCAACTTCCTCTGCATTGCTCTCTCAGGTGGGCAGAGGCAGGGAGCTGCCCCCTCCCAATGGGCCTCTGACCGCCTCTGTCAATAGGGAGGTTCGAGGTATCAGGGCCGTGAGCAGCACTCAGGCTGCCTTGGAAAGGTGGGGGACGGAATTCCCAGTGGAACGTCTGTTTCCACTTCTGCCCATGCTGAATCTTGGAAATAACCAATCACAGCCTGTTCACCGTCTGCGTTCAGGGCTCTGGGCACCCTCCAAGACTGGGTGACGGCTCTTGTTGAATGTGGGAAAGAAACAGTTCTTTGATTCAAGAGGAAAACGAAACAAATCTCTTCTCACCTCAGAGGCCAGCGCTGCCAAGGAAATGCTGAGCTCCCTGGCTGATGCCCGAGGGCTCCGTGTGAGTGGGAGCGCTGGAGATGAAGGGGTGCCCCCAGTCCCTGGCAGGTCCCTGCTGGAGGGCAGGCCCCAGGTGCCAGCGCGGGTCACGTGACCTTCGGCCTTCCTGAGCTAGGGGCTTGGGCCATGTAAGAAAGGTACTTTGGCCCTTCAGCTGCCCCATACACAGACAGGGTAGCCCTTGCCAGCATCTGCAATGGAATGAGCTGCCTTGGAAGGCGCTGGAGGTCACCTTAATCCACAGATTCATCACACGTGTGCACAGGGGTCCTACTCAGACAGTAAATGGCAACAGGCAGAATTAGAACCCAGGCCCCGTACTCCAAATTGATCACGCCTTCCAATACATTTGGAAATTCGGATCCGTGGGGGGCTTGCTCAATGAAGATCCTCAGGGCATCTGGCGGTAGCTCACTCACTTGGCTCCACCCACTGCATTAGGCAAATCTGGGGCCTGACAAAGGACTACGTGCCCACCAACAAAATCATTTGGCTCACGTCCTTCCTACTAGCAATTTCCTTCCTTCCTTCCTTTCCAGCTGTCAGTCAAAAGGGCTTGTGTCGAGAAAGCATCATTATTTTAGGAAGCGACTTAATCAGATTAGATTAAAAGGATTGTAAAAAATAAGCGTGGCCTTGTGGATCACTCTTGTAGGCTCTTGCTTTGAAGGTGAAAACATAGAAAGTTCAGGTGTTTAAGCAAACCACCCAATTCCCGTGGGCACCAAGAGGGTGGACCTTTAAATCCCCCTAAGAACCCACACCAGCCGGTTCTGAGAAGGGACATGGAGACCTTAGACTTAGCTGAGTGTAGAGTGAGATATTTGGTGCTTGAAAAGTCTGCTCATCCTACATTGAGAGGGGGAGGAGTTGGGACCCAGGTGGTGGTGGGAAATCCAGGGAGGAGAGAGATTTCGAGGCAAATGAGTAAAGGAAGGTAACCAAGAGAGGGGATAGATCAGTGCTGGGTTGAATAAGTAGGGATGTGGTGGGGGAGGGACTCTACTATGGGGCGGTGTCCTCTCTGACACCTTCAATGATCGGCATTCTTCTGGGAGTGAGGCACAGTGGAAAAGGGGGGATTCATAGGGCAAGCCCTACAAGGCAGAAACCCCATAGAGGAGAGAGCCCAGAATGGATACTTTGGAAACTGTGACTGCATGAATAATACAGAGACAAGAGAGAGACCAGGTAAGTATAGGGGTCATGAATCAGAGAATGGGGCGCTAGAACAGCCAAAAAGAGGTGAATAATGAGGAAAGTGAGAGGAATCCTTTTTGGAAAGGGGCATAAAAAGGAAATTAGAAAACCCTAAAAGGCACTAAAATTCTTTTTTAAAAAATAGTTTATTTTGCCAATTACTTATAAAAAATTTAAACATCCATTTTTTAAAATTTTGAGTTCCAAACTTCTCTCCCTCCCTTCCTTCCCCCCTCATTGAGAAGGCAAGCAATTTGATATAGGTTGTACATGTGCAGTCATGCAAAACATATTTCCATATTAGTCATGTTGTAAAAGAAAACACAGACAAAATTTTTTTAAGTTGGCTTCGATCTGCATTCAGACTCCATCAGTTTTTTTCTGGAGGTAAATAGTATTTTTCATCATGAGTCCTCTGGAACTGTCTTGGATCATTGTATTGCTGAGAAGAGCTAAGGCTATCACAGTTGATCATCACACAATGTTGCAGTTATTACGTACAATGGTCTCCTGGTTCTGCTCACTTCACTCAGCATCAGTTCATGTAAGTCTTTCCAGGTTTTTCTGAAATGTGCTTGCTCTTCATTTCTTATAGCACAATAGTATTCCATTGCATTCATATACCACAACTCGTTCAGCCATTCCCCATTTCATGAGCATCCCCTCAATTTCCAATTCTTTGACATCACAAAAAGACTTGCTATAATAGTTTTGTACATATAGGTCCTTTTTTTTTTGGTGAGGCAATTGGCATTAAGTGACTTGTCCAGGGTCACACAGCTAGTAAGTGTCAAGTGTCTAAGGCCAGATTTGAACTCAGGTCCTCCTGACTCCAGGACTGGTACTCTATCCACTGCGCCACCTAGTTGCCCCTATAGGTCCTTTTTTTTTTTTTTTAAGTGAGGCAATTGGGGGTTAAGTGACTTGCCCAGGGTCACACAGCTAGTAAGTGTTAAGTGTCTGAGGCTGGATTTGAACTTGGGTCCTCTTGACTCCAGGGCTGGTGCTCTATCCACTGCGCCACCTAGCTGCCCCATAGGTCCTTTTTTAATGATCTCTTTGGGATAAAGACCTAGTAGTGGTATGACTGGGTCAAAGGGTACGCAGGGTATTGTATCCCTTTGGGCATAGTTCCTAATTGCTCTCCAAAATGGTTGGATCTGTTTACAACTCCACCAACCATGAATTAGCATCTCAATTTTCCCACATGCCCTCCAACATTGTCATTTTCTTTTTCTGTCATAATAGCCAATCTGATAGGTGTGAGGTGGTACTTCAGAGTTGTTTTAATTTGCATTTCTCTAATCAATAGTGATTTAGAGCATTTTTTCTTATGGCTATAGATAGCTTTGATTTCTTCTTCTGAAAACTGCCTGTTCATATCTTTTGACCATTTGTCAACTGGGGAACCACATGTATTCTTACACATTTGACTCAGTTCTCTATATAGTTGAGAAATCAGAGAAACTTGTAAAAAAATCCCAGTTTTCCGCTTTCCTTCTAATGTTGGCTGCATTGATTTTATCTGTTGCACTGCAATTCTTGCTTGGGCACTAGAACTCTGACCCTTTGACTCCAACATTGGCAGGAGCCTGGATTGTGCCCCCAATGCCTCTCTGCCCCTCTATCGTAATGGGCTTGACTACCCAGGACATTGCCCACTCAAGTGCTCACTCCTGACTCCTCTGCTGGTAGAATGGTCACTGGGCACAGAAACAGGTCAAGGCATGAAGAGAAATGCTACCCAGAATCATCTTTCCTCCACTCATTTCCCTGTGATTTGCCTGGTCTCGGTAGTAGCAATTCCATTTCCATTTGTTGATGAAGCCGATGAGCGTGGCTCTGAGAGCCAATGGCATCTCTCACCCAGATGACTGGGTGCTGCCTGGCTGCTGCCCATCATGGGATCCTGCTAGAACAGCCCATTTTACACAGAGAACTGTTTCCACTCCTGGTTCATTCTATCCTAGAACTCAGCATACCACTTCTGGTATCTAGTTCTCTTTTCCCAGGTAAGGTCTTCTCTGGGGTCCTGCTGATTTGCTTTCTCTCAGCCCATGATTTTCGGATTCTAATGCCTCTGACATGAGAGATTCAATGTGGCTGCTGTGGGCTCTTCCAAAGACCAAGTGCCCACTGACCCTCCTGCCCAATTCCTGTGTCTAGGAATTCCTCTAGCATCCTTCAGGTTCCTGGCAGAGCTGAGATGACCTGAAGTAGAATGCCCATACTTCTCAAATCAGCTTGGAAGCTCCACCCATTTCCCCTTCCTTCGGTTTCATTCCCCAGAGCCCCTTGCCCCCCATACCGCCCCAGAAAATGGCTCTTCTAAAATGCTCTAGTGTCGGCTAGGTTTGCCATAGCAGGCAGCTGTGAGACACCCAGTAACAACTGTCTACTTGGACTCTGCTCCTGCCTCTGGCATACGCTTGGCCATGTGACCCTGAGCAATTCACCTCACTTCCATGGGCCTCAATTTTGCTTCTCTCTCAAGTGAGGGCTTTGGCTCTGACCCATGATCTGGTTCTGTGACCTTGGCCCAGCTGTTTCACCTCTCGATGCTCTGGGCAGCTTTCCAAGATAAGAATTCATGGAGCGAGTGCCAATCTGCATTGGCGATGCCAGGACTGTCGAGTTCCCTGTGCCAGGGAAACCCCAGCTCCAGGCCCTATCCCCTATTTTCCCATAAGATAACCCTGCCAAGAAATGAGATTCAATTCCAGTTATCCCAGCACCCTCTTAGCTGCCCATTTCAAGGGACTCCCTCTGAGAAGTAGAGGAAAGGAAGATGATGCAGATTTTACCCCTCTATGAAGGAAGAACTCCCAAGCACCCATGGGATGGCTCCCTGGGGAGGGGCGGGTTTTAAGTCCCTTTAAATTGAAGCCGAATGGAAACTTCTCAGAGCTATTCCCATCCAGGGACAGGCCAGCCTAGAAAGCCTCAGAGACCTCATGACACTTTTGGCTCCCCCAGATCCCCGCTGGGGCCAAGAGGAGAATAAGAGAGGGGCCTACCCTAACCTACCAATCCAGTCTCATGGGGGAAGGTGGATTTCAATGATCTGGGCTCTCCCTCCCGGGCAGGGTTGAAGGGAGAGGGAAGACAAGGAGAAAAGGCAGGGAGGGATGGTGGGAAGGCTGACCAAGGGGCACTGGCCCAGGGCTCAGGAAGCCTACAGAGGGGCCTTGAGAAAGTCTCTTGGCCTGGCTGGGGCTCAGTTCCCTCCCTAACCAGGTTAGACTAGATGGGCTCCTGGAGCCTTCCCAGCTGACAGTCTAGGAGAGAAATGATCCTTTGCAGAATGGTTCTGTCAGTGGGCGGTTTTGGAAACAAATACTGTATTGAGAAAAAAAAAGAGGAAAAGACAAAGTTTGGGAATTCCAAATGTGTCTGTGGCCGGGTGTGAGTGGGGCAAGGCTGGGAGCTGAGCGCCAGCCTCGCCACAGGGCTGTTTGTCTCTGACTCAAACCTTGCTGGAGGTGTGGGGAGGAAGGAAGGAAGGGGGCAGATGGGGACTGTGCTTTCTTGCAGGCCTGTGTTCCCAGCTTGCCCCCCCCACCGACATCTACAGTCACAGAAGTGGGGCCAGGGGCCAGCTCTCCTCTCCAATCTAGAGCTGTGTGATCTCTGGGTCTCCTAATCATCTTCTAGCCCTGGTGTTCTAGGCTCTAAAGGAAATCCAGCTCTCACATTACAGCTTCTCTGTTCTCAGTCCTCAGGCCTCCCAGTTCTGATGTTTCCATTCTATTCTGTTCTCCATCTGCAGCCCAAGCTGGCCCACCTAGGTATGTATGTCAGGGCTGTGGGCAAAGAGAACGCCGACTGAGACAGGCAAGTGGGGGAGAAAGCCGGCATTTGTTCTCTCTTGGCCCCTTACAAGTGCATGAGTTGCTGTCCCTTCTATATTTCTTTCCCTCCCTGAGCCAGTGAACGGCTAGGCATCTGGGTCTCTTTGCCTCCCTCTCTGGGCATCTCTGCCTCTGGCTCTATCTTTGCCTCTGGATTATTGTGGGCTGGCCTGTGGTTCTCTGGCCAGTGTGAACAGCTAATAGGAACCAGGTGGGGGGAGAGAGAAAGGGCCACTTGCCCCCACAGGATGCCAGGACAAGTGGGGGCACCCCTGCTCTCACGCTCCAAGGATCTGCCAACCATGTGGGCAATGGCATTCTGAGTAAGTGACCTGGCTTCCAGGCTCTCCACAAGGGCCTTTGTTCCCATCACTCCACACTAGGGCCCAGGAGGAGCGGCAGCCAAGCTTCCTGAATCTGCTGACTGATTCCACAGGAGGCTGGAAAGAGAGAGAGACAGAGAGAGACAGAAAGACAGAGAGACACACAGAGAGACACAGACACAGACACAGAGACATGAGAGAGAGAGACAGAGACAGAGAGACACACACAGAGACAGAGACAGAGGGACAGAAAGAGACACAGAACATATATAACATATCAGACTGCTTTCTGTCTTGGGGAGGAGGGAGGGAAGGGAGGGTGGGAGAAAAATTTGGAACTAGAAATCCTATGAAAACAAATGTTGAAAACTATCCTTACATGTAACTGGAAAATAATAAAATACTTTTATTAAAAAGAAAGACAGGGGCGGCTAGGTGGCACAGTGGATAGAGCACCGGCCCTGGAGTCAGGAGGACCTGAGTTCAAATCCGGCCTCAGACACTTAACACTTACTAGCTGTGTGACCCTGGGCAAGTCACTTAACCCCAATTGCCTCACCAAAAAAAAAAAAAGAAAAAGAAAGACAGAGAGACAGAAACAGAAAGAGACACATACACACAGAGAGATACAGAGAGACAGAAACTAGGGGAGACAGAGAGGGAGAGACTGGGAGAGACAGAGACAGAGACACACAGAGAAAGAAAGAGCAGGAGAAAGAAATGGCTAAAAAGAGATGGGCAGAGAGAGGAAAACTGGAGCAGAAGGGGTCAGTGAGGTAGTTAGCGGTGGCTGGTGGTGGCCAGGCCCAGGCTGGTTGGCTCTTGGACTCCTTGGGCTCCCAGTTGAGGGGAGAGAGGAAAGGCTGAAGAAAGAAGAGAGCACCTCCCCCTTAGCAGCTGAAGCATGAGGACCGATCCCTTCTGCTGTGTGCGCCTCTTGTGCCCCATGTCCCATGCTACCTCTCGGGAGTAGGGATGCAATAGACCTCGCTCACCCTTGCAGCCTCAGCCTTGTCTCTGCCCCTCACCCCAGCTGCACAACTTACCTTTCCTAGAAGGAATGGTCCAAGGACCGATAGGGTCCCCACTTGGTCATGGAAACCCAGGACCTCAGAGCTAGGAGCACCCACATGGGGCTGGCCTGGCCTGGAGGAGCTCTGCCAAGCCAGAGTGGGCAGCTCATCTCCCCTCTAGAGCAGCAAGGGGGCACTTCTGCTGAGCCCAAGCTGGCTACTGGCCAAATGGGCCAAGTCCCTTCCTGAGGGGCCACATCATGGTGCCCTGCGCCCCACCCCAGGCTGCCCTTCTCTAGGCAGAAGCTGCCTGTTCTTTTCAAGGGTTCCTTATGTAGCCTGGTCTCTTCTGCCAGCCCTGACTCTAGCCTCTCTCCCCAGAGCTGCAGCCTCCTGCTCCCTCTGTGTCAGACAGGCCCTGGCCCTGGCCCCCATGGGCTCAGCTTGGGAGTCTGGCAATAAATACCACAAGATGAGGAGGGCAGGATGGAGCAAGCCTAGGGACCACTGATGCTGCTAACATGGGCTGCATGCCCCCATCTGCCTCTCCTCATTTTCAGCCTCTCCTTTTTGTCCTACACACACACACACACACACACACACACACACACACACACACTCACATTCACATACACACTCCTACATACTCACACTCACATATACACACGCTCACATACCACATACCACATATACATACTCCCACTCCCACACTCACTTACACATTCACATATACACACTCACATACATACCACATACCCCCATATATCACATCCATACATTCACTCACACACACATATACACACAATCCTCACACCCTCACACCACATACACACACTCATACTTACACAGTCACATATACATTCTCACACACCCCCACCACATACACTCACTCACTCACACTCACATTCTCACACCCCCCACCACATACACACACACACACACACACACACACACACACACACACACTTTCACATACCCTCCCATCCTTCCCTGTAGCCTCAGGCCTGGCCTGTATCATCCCTCACACTGCTGTCTTCTACCCCCTCCGCCAGTTCCCTGCCAAGTCCCTTTTCATGAGCTGGGATGTGTTACCATGCATTTCCCAAAGGCAGCCAGGCAGTCTTTGGGTGGGCAGGCAGACAGGCCAGCTGGGCACTGGCTGAGTGTCATTATGGCTGGAAAGAGCCCACAGGGCCCAGTATCTCTCCCACAATAATACCACCCTAGACTTTTGGGGAACCCAGGGAACCCTTGGGACTGACTATCCCCCGGGGCTCAGTAGCCTATGCTCTCTGATCAATTCCATGTAGCAAACAGTTCAGCCAACATGCATTAGGCACCTCCTGTGTGCCAGGTATAAGGAGTCCAAAGATCCCCAGGCACACAAGGAAATGGGGTGGGGCTGAGGGCCAGCCTACATCTCGGGGGAAGTTGGGGGAGAAAAGAACAGGGGATAATTCAAGGAGTCAGCATGAATGAGACAGCTGACCTGTTGGTCTTTGGTGGGGAAGCTCCCCCAAGAAGCAAATACATGGTCCATATGAAGGGATTACAAATGCAGGGAGGAAAGGAAACAAAACAAAACTTAAAAAAGAATAAAAATGCAGGGGGAGGGGTGTTCTAGTGCAAAACCATGGTGGGGGGGGATAGTGAGAGATCGTGTCCAGAGAACCACACTTGGATCCTTGACTGGAACGGAGAGGACAGGAAGGTGAAGACCGAAATCACACTGGAAAGGGAGGTGGGAGTGAGCCTGGGGAAAGCCTTCGGTGCCAGGTGGAAGAATTTGCTCGTCATCAGGAGCCATTGAAGATGACTGAGCAGAGGAGTGACATGGTTGCTGCTGAAATCACTAAGCAAAATGGTAGAGGGAGAAGAGAGAAGGTCTTGGGAGACATTCCCCATTGCAACTCAGAAGACAAGTGGGAAGGAGAACGAGGAGAAAGTGGAAGATTCATGAGAAGAAGGCGATGGACAGCTTCAAGCAAGGGCTGCCAAGCTCAGAAGGTATGAGGCTTGAGAGAAGGCCATTGGACAGAGGGTCATGAGAAGATGGGGGGCAGCCTGGGAGAGGTGCCATGCAGTGATGGGGCCAAGAGAGTTAAGGAGGGCAGATGAAGAAGAGTCCTTTTCCAGGAGACAGAGTTTGACTGGTAGGAGGGAGGTAGGGACGTAGCCCTCGGATTTGAGAGCGAGATTAGGTTGGGCTATGCCCATTGGCATACTGCAGAACCCCTGGGAGAGCACAGTGGGACAAGGGAAGAGGAATGGGCCCCTCCCAGCCCTCCTGGGTCCCTGCTCTGAGACTCCAGAGAGTGGCTGGAGCAGCTGCTGTGCCCCTGTCTGCCTGCCTAGGCCTGCACCCTCCTTGGCTCACACCCCCCCAATGCCCAGCCTACTGATGTTCTTCACATCGCAGGCAGCAGCCTTCAAGGCGAACCAGCCGTGACAGTGATTCTTAGGAGCCCATCTGCACTGGGGCCCTGCTCAGAGAGGGAGGATGAAGAGTGGCCCAGACCACAGCGTTGACCCAATGTGGGCAGGGGGGACGGGGAGGGTGTGGACCTGTTCAGGGCCAGTGAGCCAATGCCAGAGCGGCAGGGCTCTACCATGCCTCCTCGGAGGGGCTCAGTCTGTGTGTCTTTGTATCTTTCTTCCTCTCCTTCTCTGTCTCTCTGTTTCTCTGTGTCTCTGTCTCCGTGTCTCTCTCTCTCTCTGTCTCTCCCCCTCCTCTCTTCCCTCTTCTCCTCTCTCTCTATTTTTCTCTCCTCTCTGTGTATCTTTGTCTTTCTGTCTCTTTCTCTCTGTCTATCTGTCTCTGTCTCCGTATCTCCGTCTGTCCCTCTCACCCCCTCTCTCTGTGTCTGTGTCTGTGTCTCTGTTTCTTTATCTCTCTCTCTCTTCTCTTCTCCCTTGCCTTCCTCTTCTCTTCTCTTCTCTTCTCTTCTCTTCTCTTCTCTTCTCTTCTCTTCTCTTCTCTTCTCTTCTCTTCTCTTCTCTTCTCTTCTCTTCTCTTCTCTTCTCTTCTCTTCTCTTCTCTTCTCTGTTTCTGTCTCTCTGTCTCTGTCTCTTTGTCTCTCCCCCTCTCTCTCTGTGCCCACAGCAGGTGGGGGAGGCACTTTGGCCTGCCACTTACAGCCTTTGAGCATTCAGGCTGGTTGGTGGCAGGACCAAGGCTTGATGGATGGGGGATGGGTGGAGGGTCCTGAGATGTGTTATGATGGGGGGGGAGGGGAGAGTAGCTAACTGATCAAGAGCAGGAATTCATCTGCCATGGGGCAGGAGGCTGCTGGAGTGGGGGTGGGGGTTGCTGAGGATAGACACTGGCACGGCAAATGAAGCAGGACATTTCCTTCTCTCCCTTCTAATCTGCTTGGTCTGTCTCTGAGCACCCTTCCTCCCAGAAATCCTGGGCTCCCCACAGCCCTTAGCTGCGACCAAACAAGGACTCCAGTTTTGCCTTGAATTGATTAATGGACACCTCCCCTCTGGCCCAGCCCCACTTTGGAGGGGTCAGCCTTCCCTCAGCCAGTGGGTCAACTCCACAGGGCCCAGGGGTGCTGCTCCTGCCCTGGCTCACCCCCCTTCTTCCTTGGCTCCTCGATTCAACTGAGCCTGAGGCGCAGCAGAAATCAGTGGCTTGGAAGAAGCTCCTTGGCTTCACTGAACTGGCACTAACGCCCCATATCTCATCCCGCAATGACATGACCTGATGGGGAGGAAGAAGAGAGGAAAGAAATTGCCCTCATTTCTCAGAGTCTCTCCTGAGCCCTGGCTCTTCCCCAGTGGCCAGCCCCACCTTCCATCTCTGGGCCTTTCCCGGTGGTGCCGGAAGCGGGGGGGAGGGCAGCCTGGGCGTGGGGTAAGGCTCTGAGATGGATGGGCCTGGAGCAGACAGTGCCCAGGACCCAGAGGCCTCAGGGGAAGCTGAAGAAAGGGCACTTGAGTGTACAGGAGGCAGTGGAAATGGCCTCAGGAAAGGGAGGGGCCTCGCTGCCATGAGCCTGGGGGGGCACCCATTTCCCCCTGGACCTGGTGCTTCCCCTTCTCCTTCCCCCCATGCCCCACCCCTCTGCTTTTTGCTGTCCTTGTTTCTGGACCCCAGGCTGCAGAAGGGAGGGCCAGGCCCATCCATGTCCTTTGCCTAGGTCTACACCTAGTGGCAGGGATGCTGAAGGAACCAGCACTTGTGTCTCCCTTCCTTCCTGCTGGGTGGAGAAGCCTGGCCTGGACAGCCAGCCCAGCAGCTGATGCCCTGGAGTGATGCAGAAGGGCAAGGGCTGGCCTTGGGCTCAGGGGAGCAAATTCAAACCCTGGCACTAACTACAAAGAAGCCTGTTCCTCTTTGTGAGCCTCAGTGGTACCATGTGTCAACTAGGGATGAGAGTATCTTAGCAGCTGCTTCTGTCTCCAGCCCCTCTGATGAGTCTTTCATACAAAGGGCAGTGGCATTTGGGGGGGGGAGTGGAAGCAACGATTATTATTTCAGACAGCACCCACTGTTTGGGAGTTCAAATGCTGTTAAGGATGTGGTGACTCGGGGCAGCTAAATGGCGCAGTAGATAGAGCACTGGCCCTGGAGTCAGGAGTACCTGAGTTCAAATATGGCCTCAGACATTTAACACTTACTAGCTGTGTGACCCTGGGCAAGTCACTTAACCCCAATTGCCTCACTAAAAAAAAAAAAAAAAGGATGTGGTGACTCCAGTGAGCTTTTTTTCTGCAAAGACTTTGCGTTTTCTTTTGTTACTTTCCTTTTCATTGATGTCTTTTGTGTCTTCATACCCTTCATTTTCCTTCTCCCCCTCCTCAGTGAACCATGGCCAGAGGTTCTGGGCATCACTCCTCTCCTCAAGATCCTTCAATGGCTCCACATTGCTTTTGGAGGAGAGCTGAAATTCTTGTCTTTGCCTTCAAGGCCTTCAGCATTCTGAAACTGTCCTATCTTACCAGCTGTGTTATGGGCTTCTGTGAGCTCTCTGACATGGATGTTCCCTCCAGAGGTATGTCCATGCCCTTCCATAAGTTTGCCATGGTGGCTCTGCCCAGGGTACAGGAAAACTTCCATGATTTCTCTTGTTACCCACACAGGTATGTGTGTCCCTGATGAGATACAGGACTCCTGCTCTTCTCTGATTTCCCCATTGGTTTTACGTGGCAGATCGATCACATCTCCCCATGGTACCTCTGTGGGATGCTCATTTCCCATTCTTCAGAGTTGTGCTCCATGCCTAACATTAGCAGCTAGACTATTCACATAAAAGGATGGATCTTTGTTCCTGAGACAAATCTGGCATCATTAAAGGACCTTTCCGGTTTCCTGAAGGCAATGTAACCCCCTTTCTTCCTTCTGTTAGTCACTGATCATATTGTCTGTGCCGGCTATACACACAAATAGACAAACTTGTATATCTAAGAATGCTTGTCCAATTGAGACTACAGACATTCTTCATCCTGGGTTTTCCTGTGTGGATGGGCAGATCAGACTTTTAAGTAGTTTTATATCTTTTCAAGAAGTTCCAGGGCATGATGCAACCAACACAATGTTATATGCAAATAGGAGCCCTCTGGCTCCTCTTGGAGAGCCTTCAGCCACAGGGGATGATGCCTCTTCAATTTGGACTTTGCTCCAAATCACCGATTTGTGCCTCACTGGATGTTCATGAACAAAGGACTGATGAACAGGGTTATATCTATTGTTATGTCTTTCAAGAAGTTTCGAATGATTTTGATGAATGGTTGGGAAATACCTTGCTGGGAGAGAGTGTTGAAGGTGACATTTTGTTCTACTAAATCAAATACCTTTCTAAAAAAATCATCAACAAGCTCAAAGCAGAGGGGCAGGTTCAAACATCCTTCTGTTGCAGGAACCCCAGGATGGAGGAGGAAGGTGGAGACCCAGGGAGGAAGAAGGGGAGAGGTAGCTGGCCAAAAGTGGCTCTGCCACCTTCATTGCCATCTTCACCATCCCAGTGCACCAAGTCTAGGACTTCCCTCATGCCAGGCATTACTCTCATCTGATTGTACAAAGAAGGAAGCAGAGGCTCAGAGGAGGGATGGGACGTGAGTGCCAAGGTCAGAGTGAGCAGATGGCACACCAGGTGTCTTTTCCCTTCTCTAGACTACTTCTCATATAAAGGAGTTATGTAGAGAACCGGCCTTGGAGTCAGGAGTACCTGAGTTCAAATCCGGCCTCAGACACTTAACACTTACTAGCTGTGTGACCCTGGGCAAGTCACTTAACCCCAATTGCCTCACTAAAAAAAAAATAAATAAATAAAGGAGTTATGAACTACAGCAGCATACCCAGGGTGACTGGGGTGGGAGGTTCCTAGTCATGGGATGCTTCTTGGGAAATGCTCAAACGTGCCCAGTCAACAGCCAGCAGTCTCTGCTTTAAGACCTCCAGGGCTGGGGAGGCCCAAGCTTCTGGAAGCAGTCCCTTTTACTCCTTATGTCATGGAAATCTCCCTTTCTTCAGCCCCCAGTCCCTACCATGGCTCCCGGCCCTGCCCTCTGGGGCCAAGCACCATGGCAGGCCCGGGGCAGGCTGATGCCCCCTGCCTTGGCCAGCTTTGAGGCCGCATGGCCTGGAGTTAAGCAATCAGATGAAATCAGGTCAGTCAGATGAAATGAAACCATCCTTCGAGGTGAATGTGATTGACCCAGGACACAGAGCTTGGGAAGCCAGTGGATTAAGAGGTAGAATTGGGCCAGGGCTGTAACCAGGGTGGGACAGCTAGGGTTCTGTGCAGGCTGTCCCTGCCAGTGCTCCTTAAGGTCCTGTCCCGCCTAGCTCCAGACTCTTGTTGCCACAGCATCCTTCTCCCAGGTTTCACCTCCTCAGCCCCTTCGGAAGAATGCTCAGTCACATCATGGAAACAGGGGCCCGACTCCCTGGGATGTGGGCAGCCTCCCTCCTAGGCCGGCCGCCTCCCAGCTGCGCACAAGGACTTCTAAGTTTCAGCCTGCCCTTACCCTGCCCGACTTCCTCCCCGACGGCCAGAGCAGCGCTCCTTATCACCCAGCAAGGGGTGAGGAGGGGGGCTCTCTCCATCGAGCCTCCCTCCCGGCTGATCTGAGGCTAGAGGTCTCAGTTACCTCCTCCCCGCCTCTCCCCTCCCCACTCCTTTCCCGCCTCTCTGACCCGCTGGGGCAGGGTGGGGGCGGGGCAAGGCTCCACCACCTCCTCCCTGGGCGACGCGTTCTCCCTACAGACCTAATGGAGAAGCTGCCCCACACCAGCAGGAGCCACTGGCACACAGTTGGTGACAGGCCGCCTGTCTGCTCCGCGTCCTCTGTGCCTCTTGTTAGTTCTGGATGGCTTGGGGCAAACCTGAACATTGAGGCCACTCCCCCTTCAAATAAAACATGGAGAGAGAAGGAAGCTGGAGCCTGCCCCAAGCCAGCTGAAGAGGAAGGTGCCCAGCCTGCTGGCCTCTACCTTGGGGCCACTGGGTCCCTAAATGCAGCCCTTTCAGCGGAGCGGCGCCCCAGGGCCTTCCTCCTGCCCCTCTCGGGGCCTCAGATGCCTTGTGCATCACTGAGATGCCTTCCGGCTCTGACACGGGTTCTAATTCCTATAAATCAATGGCTGCCCCAAGTACTGGGGGGGGGGGGCTTCAGGAGATCGGAGGAGGGGAAATGCCAGGTCCTCTGAGCTGACTTCCGGACTTCTTCCCACTAGCCCTAGGCAAGGGGCGAAGGCAGCTGGGGGCTTCACCTTGACCTTCGAATGAATGTAGGGGCTGGGGGAGAGGAGCACTCGGCCCGGGCCAGGGTTTCTTCACCTTGTTGGTGTCATGAAGGGGGCCCTGGACACTCTGGGGAAGGAGCCTATGGGTCCCTCTCCCCCAGTGACGTCAGTTTGAGGGGAGTGAAACTAACGAGGCAATTTTTTGTTTCCCGTCCAAGTTCACAGACTTGCTGAAATCACCCCAGGGAGCCCAGGTTAAGACCCCAGCTCTAGGAGATGCGGGGTGTCTGGGGCGAACAGGGGGCCCTGCGCGTTCCTCCCCAGCAGCAGCGTGGCGGCAGCAGCCAGGCAGAATACGAGAATGGGGGGCTAGCGGAGGAGGGGGGGGAGGAGGGGGATCCAGCTGCACAGGAAACTCGAGTAATCCTGATTATGTGTTTATTCTTTCCCCTCCCTCCGCCCCCTCCCCGCCTCCTTCTCCCCTTCCTCCCCCTTCTCCTCTTCCTCCTCTCCTCTCCCGCCCCCCCTCCAGCCCAGGCTTTCATCTGCTCCCGTTCTCTTGCCTTTCTCGGAGCTTAAGAGCCACCTTGGGGGGAGGGCGGGTCTTGAAAAGAGCCTTCCTGGGCCAGGGAGGCAGGCCCAGTGTGTGGATGAGGACCCAGGTGTCCCCCGCCCCCGCCCCCCATCAAAGGCCACATTGGTCCCTATTATCCCCTGGAAGGGAGGCAGCTGATTCTCTGCCTCCTGTGGGGACTATGGCAGCTGGATTAGGGGGCTGCCCCCCCACGTTCCAGGCAATGACACTCCACAAATGCTTGTCAAACCCCTCCTATTCACAAGGCCCAGAAGTTGGGCGGGGTTGCTCGGAGGCAAAAGGGCCCAGGGCTCCGTGTCCACCTTCAGGGGAGTCCTGGACAAAGAGGGAGGTGGAAAAGCCTCCTGGGAGGGACCTGGAAGGAGGCTGTGACTGATGGAGTCGAGGGGGGAGAGGAGTGTTTAAGGGAATGGATATGGGAGAGCAATTGAGAGAAGCCTGGAGGCGGGTATCCCAGGGGAGGGCCTGGGAGGTGTACCCTTTATCCTGTTAGGCAATAGGGAGTCACTGCGGTCTCCTGAGCAGGAGAGTAACATGGTCAGTCATAGGAAAATGGCTCTGGCGGCCTGAATGAATGGAGCCCAACCTCACTGAACTCTGGAGCTACAGAGGAGAGGAGGGAGTCAGTCCTGGTTGTCAAGGAGGCCGCACTAATTGAGGGGGAGTCAGAAAGTCTAAAAGGAGGTGAGAGGGCAGAGGGCCGGAGCTGAGTGGGGGATGCAGAGGAGAGCACTTCAGGGTGCTGTCAGGCACTAGCAGCTTTTACAGGGAAGGCAGCTGAGGCGGGGGGGCAGGGCTGGGGAATGTGACTTGTCCCAAGCTGGACAGGCCTTGTTTCAGGTCATTTCTTGGGAGCTCACAACCTTCACCCCTGCTCATAGAAACGAGACCTTGGAGGTGATGCAGCCCAACTGCCTCGTTTTACAGACGACAAAACAGACGGGATCAGTGAAGCCCTTCTGGAAGAGGCCAGGGTGTAGACAAGGAGAGGGGTGGCCTGTTTAAGACCTTTCCACCAGCAACAGAGGTGGTCTGGGCTTCCTTTGCTCTGAAGATCTTGAAGACCAGGCTAGACCTCTAGGCCTGTCTGGCCTATATTAGAGACCATCATTCCAAGAGAGGCTCCTGGAGCAAAGCCCCTAACCCCTCTGGCCCATCCCTTGGCCAGGGAGTGTGGGCTTGGGTGTGGCCTTGATTCTGGAAGGAGGGCAGCATGAAGAGAGGCCTGGAAGCATCCATCAGCTGCCTGACACATCACTGTTAGCTTTTCCTACGCTAAATTACACCAGGATAAACTTGGGGCTGGGAGAGAAACCTCACAGATTACTGTCAGCTCGGGGGCCCACAATGCAACAGCCTCAGGGGCAGGGGAGGGCCACTGGGGCTAGGCTCCCCCTTGTCTTTCTCCCTCAATATCACCTCCCCCCTTTCTGTGAAATACCAGGGTCACTTCCCATTCTCTGCTGAGCCAACAGAAAAGCTGGGGAAATAGAAAAAAGGGGGGGGGCAGTGAAGGCAAAAGAAACAACCCTCTGATGCATCAGTGGAAAATAAAACCAGAGATGGGAATTTCAATTAAACAAACTGAATTTCAATTTCAATGCATATTGCAGATGGAAGGCAGAGCCTAGGGAGTTGGAGAGAAGGCTCCTGTGGCTACTTCCAGAAGAGGGAGGTGAGCTTGGAGACAGATAAGAAGCAGACAGGTCCCCTCCACAATCCTTCACACCTCCCCCCTCCCCAAGTGGGGACCGTACCCCTTTGGGGAAGAGATCCTGTAAAGAGCTATGTAGGGGTCAGCTAATGATGAAGCCTTCATATCCCTTAGGGAGTCCCTGTCTCCCCTCACCCAGCCCCAAACAGCCGGGTCACTCCCGGCTAGGGGCCTGTGCTCTGACTTCACTCATTTCTTACCCGTTGGACAGGGAGAAGATGGGCTCCTCTGGCTCAGGGACAGACACAAGAATTTATGACTATGAAACAAGAATGGCCACTTGAGCAAAGTCACCAAAATCCTACCTGGGAGATGGGTCTTAGGGGGTCTACTTTAAATGACTAAGAACAGACATTGCCCATAGCATCTCTCAGCCAGTGGGGTAAAACTCCAATGAAAATGTACCCCTGCTGGTTGTACATTGACTCAGAAAACCACAAATTGCCATTATCTGCATAGGATCTTATTTCTATTGATTTTGTTCAACATTTCCCAATGACATTTGAATCTGATTGGCCCACTCAGGAGTTTCACAGACTATGCAGCCCCCTGGAGTTCAACACCTCTGCCTTAGACAGTTTCTGGCCTAGATTCGAAGATTTTTGCCCAGGAGAAATCTTTGGAACATCCACTTTAATGCCTTGAGAAGCTAAGACAGCCAGTAGCTATCCTTAGAGGGCCTACTTTATTGCTCAGACTAGAGATCGAATTATGACAGCCTGGGCAGATCTGTTGGGGATAGACTTGAGTGACAGTCCTTAGAAGATCTGCTTCTGAGAGCAGGCCAATGAGAGCATACTGGGATGGGGAGCAGGCTGGCCCGGAGGCAGGAAGACCTGGGTTCAAGGCTTTCCAGGTAATACCTCAGTGCCCCCTGCAAATTACTGTTAAATTATTCACAGCCTGCTGATCTCTGTTGGTTGAGTTTCCACATCAGGGAGTCCCCTATGCTGATGATGGGATAGGCCTGGGCCAAAAATAATAATGGATAGAGGTTTTTAGTGTACCTGCTTAAATGCCTTAAGAAGAAAAGTTTTTTTCCAGTAGCAGTCCTTAGAGGACCTACTTTAGTGAGCATTTAGGAAGAGATATTGCCTTGTAGCAGCCTGTAGAATGTCATTTAGTGATTGGAGAACATTTTGCAATTAGTCTTGCCAGTTCTGATCTATAAATGTTGCTTCTAAATTGTTGAAACCCCAATTTGTTCTGAGTGAAAAGTCTTTTTAAAAATATTTTTTATTTTGTTAAATATTTCCTAATTACATGTAAAATTTGTTAACATTCATTTTTTAACATTTACATTCCAAATTCTCTCCCTCCCTTCCCCATTCTTGAGAAGTCAAGCAATTTCATATCAATTATAATGTGAAGTCATGCAAAACATATTTCCACATTAGCCATGTTGCAAAAGCAATGAAACAAGAATAATAAGGTTAAAAAGTACACTTCACTGTGCATTCAGAGTTCATCAGTTGTCTCTCTGAAGGTGGATAGACTTCATCATGGGTCCTTTGATTTGTCTTGGATCATTGTCTTGATCAGAATCGCTGTCTCACAGTTGATCATCACACAATGTTGCGGTTACTGTGTTCAATGTTCTCCTGGTTCTGTTAACTTCACTTTGCATCAGTTTACATAAGTCTTCCCAGATTTTTCTGAAAGCATCTTGCTCATTATTTCTTATAGCACAATAGAATTCTATTATATTCAAACACCACAACTTATTCAGCCATTCCCCAATTGATGGGCATCCCCTCAATTTCCAATTCTTTGCCACCACTAAAAGAGTTTGCTATAAATATGTTTGTGCGTGTGGGTCCTTTTCCCTTTTCTATGATCTCTTTGGGATACAGACCTAGTAGTGGTATTGTGAGGTCAAAGGCAAAGTTTTATAGCCATTAGGGCATAGTTCCAAATTGTTCTCCAGAATGGTTGGACCACCAATAGTGCATTAATGTACCTATTTTTCTACATCCCTTCCAACATTTGTCATTTTCCTTTTCTGTCATTTTAGTCAATCTGATAGGTGTGAGGCAGTGTCTTAGAATTGTTTTAATTCGCATTTCTCTAATTGGTAGTGATTTGGAGCATTTTTTCATTGACAGCTTGAATTTCTTCTTCTGAAAACTATGTTCGTATCCTTTGACCATTTATCAATGGTGGGATGGCTCTTATTTTTATAAATTTGGCTCAGTTTCCTATCTGAGAAATGAGGTCTTCCTTTATCAGAGAAACATGCTATAGAATTTTCCCCTGGTTTCCTGTTTTCCTTCTAATTTTGACTACCTTAAGTTTTGTTTGTGCAAAAGTTTTTTAATTTGATGTAATCAAAATGATCCATTTTACTTCCGGTGATCCCCTCCACCTCTTGTTTTGTCATGTTTTTGTCATTTTCTCTCATATGTAGATCTGACAGGTACATTTTTCCTTGCTCCCCTAATTTACTCATATCACCCTCTATGCCTAAATTTTGTACCCATTTTGACCTTATCTTGGTATATGGTGTGAATGTTGGTTTCTACCAAACTGCTTTCCAGTTTTCCTAGTTTTTTGCCAACTAGTGAGTGAGTTCTTGATCCCAAAGCTTGGATCTTTGGGTTTATTAAACAGTGAATGACAATGGTCATTTACTCCTGTATATTGTGCACGTAATTGATTTCATTGATCCACCTTGAGTGGAAAGTCTTAAAATCCCCAAAGCAGAGAGAGGGACCCTGGGCACTAGGCTAGTCTGACCCCCCTCATTTTATAGTTGGGGAAAGTGGGTGGCCTCGGTCATAGTTCAGCATCTTGTCCCAGGTGGGGTTCATAGGGTTAGGGTGGGAAGAGTCCTCAAGGAGAAACCGGAATGGGGCTTGTCTTGGCTGCCAATGATTCCCAGGGCTTCTGTGAGTGCCTCCCTACACTTGTGCCATCCTTGTGTGTGTGTGTGTGTGTGTATGTGTGTGTGAGTGAGAGAGAGTGTGTGCCTTATGTGTGTATGTATGCCTGTGTATGTGTGTGAGTGTATGTATGAATATGTATGTGTATATATGTGTGTATGTGTTTGTGAGTGTGTCTGTGTGTGCATGTGTGAGTGTGTGTGTCATCCTTTGGACATGGTCTGCCTGTCACTTATTGTTACTGATATTCTGAGGGACTTTGGAGGCTGCTCACTCACTCACTCACTGGCTCACTCACTCCCACCCTCGAGGGCGCTCACGTTGGGCCTCTGTTCCCACATCTGCTCCCAGGGTAGGTTGAGGCAATGTGCTGAATCTGGAGGCAGGAGACCTCAGTTCAAATTTCACTTCTGTCACGTGAAACCCATGTGACCTCGCATGTTATTTCCTCATCTGGAAAATGAAGGAGTTGGAGTAAGGATCTCAAAGGAAGGTTCACCCTAGCTTGCCATCTCTACTCCATGTTCCAAGGAGCACCATGCTGAGAATGTCCCATTCATTTCCTCTAATGAAACTCAAGCGGGGCGGGGGGGGGGGGTGTAATTAGGGCTTCTTGGCCTTCCCAGTCCCATGTTGTTTATCCAACACAAATCCAAACCCTGGGCTAGGTCCTGAGAACTTGGTGGGTGTGTGTAGGGGGGGGGAGATAATGGGACCCTTCTCCCTCTCCTCCCCTTTTCTTGTTCTTCCTCCTCCTCCTTCTTCCTCCCTTTCTCTTCTTCTTCCTCATTCCCCCTCCTTTTCTACCTCCCTTCTCCTCTTCTTCCTCTCTCCTCCTCTTCTTCATCCTCCTCCCCTCTCTTCTCCTCCCCTTTTCTTGTTCTTCCTTCTCCCCTTCTCCTTCCTCCTTCCCCTTCTTCCTCCCTTTCTCTTCTCCTCATTCCTCGCTCCTTTTCTCCCTCTCCCTCTCTTCTTCTCCCCCTCCACCTTTCCTCCCCGCAGCTAGGTCTCATCAGCCTGGTGGCAAGGCCACCAGCTCACCCACATGCTCTCTGACACTGGGACCCAACGTAACAACAACAGCTAGGACCAGCTCATGGGCTCTTTCCCTGCCCCCCCACCCCGTTGACTCTGCAGTGGAGTCCCAGGGAAAGGGCCTAGAGAGGGTGGTCCATCTCCCCGCTAGCCCATAGATCTCTCCATCAGCACCACCACAAAGCTCTTGTTCTTACCCTACCCCTTCCAAGAACACTCAGACTAGGTTGGAAGTCCTCCCTCCAACTCTTGGATTTCCCTTTGGGTACCTGAGGGGACAGGAAGATTGTAGAAGCCTACAAACAGATCTGCAAGGAATTTCATCCACCACCACCACCACCATGTGACAGGAGAGTAAACTGAGGAAACCTTGAGAAGGAGAGGGATTTAGGTGTTGGGAGCGACTTTACTTGATGGCTTGAGGACCAGAGAAGGGATAAGCCTTAGCCAAGGCTACATATGCATTTTCTATCACGCTGTTGTAGGCTGTTGTAGGCTGTGCCCAGCTCAGGCCAGATTGAGAGCCCAGGGAGGGGACTGCTTGGGGCGGTCCAGAATTCCAGGCTAAAGGTTCCCATTGAAGTCCTGTGCTTTCCTGGGCATTGTGTCTCCCCCCCCCCGCCTCCTCCCCAGGAACAGCCCCCTATTCCAAAGCTTGGAGTCCTGGCACAGCTGGGAAGTGGAGAGGAGGAGGGTGGGGGTCAGGGGTGAGGAGTGGCTGAGCAGAAGGCTGGGCTGTGGGCCAGCCCACCTTCCCAGGCTTCCTGCCTCCCCACCTGGTTTCACGGATGCCAAAACCCAGCTTCTTGCAGGTGGGGCAATGAGCCATGTGCCTGGGCTGCCTTGTGTGGCCCCTAGCCCCCTGCCCCAGCTCCAGCCCCAGTGCTATTCAGATACTGAGCTTGGAGTAGGTCAGGGAGGGGAAGAGCCAGAATCCGGTCCTCACCATGGGCCCCGACCCTACCAGAGTTCAGGGCAAAGTCCTTTGTCATCCCCAGCCCTCACCCCTTCCTGGGAAAAGAGGCGGCAGCAAGAGAGGCCCCAAGTCCTCTGGACTCTGGAGGGACTCCTAGCTAGGGGACAGAGAGAGTTCGGGACCAGGCCACTGAGAGAGCATGGAGCTGAGCACAGGACAGAATTTGGCAGAGGGTGTCCTGAGGAGAGCTCAGAACACATGGTCTGTCTTTCTGTCCTCCAGGGAAGAAAAGCCTTGCTCTGGGTTTCCCTGGCTGGGTTTGTCTCTGAGTTGAAGGGAACATGTGGTTGGCAGATTTTTATTCTCTCTCTCTCTCTCTCTCTCTCTCTCTCTCTCTCTCTCTCTCTCTCTCTCTCTCCCTCTTTCATTCTCTCCCTCCCTCTTTCTTCCTCTGTCTCTCTCTCCTTTTTTGCTTGCTTGACAGAATTTAGATTAGACAAAACATGAACTCATTTCTTCCTGAGAGGAAAAACAAAACCCAAACCCTCTCCCCGTCTCTCCTCTCCCCTCTCTCCAGCCTTACCCAGCTCTCCAAGGCCAAGAGATGGGCAGCCACACCAGAGTTCAGGGAAACAGCAATACTCTTGGCCATGTGGCCCTGCTGGCCCCAGCCCAGGGCAGGGCATGTGGCCAGCTTGCTGCCTTTGGAGTTCTGGGTCCTGGAGGTGCCAGGAGGTAGGTGGCAGCAGCAGCAGCAGCAGCAGTTCCTGCTGAGCAGACAAGTGAAAAAAGCCTGCCCTGTGGCCCTCCAAGACTTGGGGCAGGTCCTCTTTCTGTCCTTGGGGGGGCTGGGTGACCTCACACCGGGCTTGTTCAGTGATGTTGGGGTCTCATATCTAGGAGGTACATGAGCAGGCCAAGAGATTCGATTAGGCAATGATCATTTATTAGGCCCCCACTGTGTGCCAGGAACTGTGTTGAGCACGGGGGAAATGAAGAAAGACAAAAGGCAGTCCCTGCCCTCAAGGAGTTCCCAGTCTAGTGGGGAGACAACATGTGAGCCATCAGATACAAAGGAGACACAGACAGGATAAATGGGGGGAGGCCCTGGCATGAAGGGGCATTGAGAAGAAGACTGTAGGTGTTCTCAGAGCAGGATGACAGCCAAAGTCGGAGAATGTCTCCCCTGGAACCTCAACACTGACACACCCCATCAGGCGGGGTAGAGGGGGATTTAGCTCCTTTCTCCAAGGTTCACAGAGCCCTGCTTCGGTCTCTGTCCTACGCCCCCCTCCCATCCTCTTCTACTGACACACGCCCTCCGAGCCCCCCTGCCCAAGGCTGAAGGGAGAAAGATGAAAGCAGTGAGGCAGGTTGGCCAGGATAGGGATTTCCAAGCACCTCCCAGATGGATACACTGAATGGGCATGTGTGCCACCCAGGCACATACACACAAGCATACACCAAGGACAAGCCCACTCCACCTTGAGTCGAGCTGAAGGAAAATGGGGCACGTCCAGAAGCAGGGTGAAAGGCAGGAAATCTCATCCTGAGGAAGACACAGCCGAGCCATAGTCTGGGCTCCTGAGAGTCCCAGTGCTTCCTCTAAGGCCTTGCCCTCCTCCTTTTCCAGAGCCAGATAGCGTCTCCCTGTGCTAGGGCAGAGGGGTCAAAGGGGTCATCGTATGGGAGATGGCTTCTTTCCCTGGTGCTCCCTCCTGTCCCAAGAATAGGCCTCCTTTTCCTGCTTTCAAACCCTTGGTCCCTGTTGGACCTCCCACGAAGCTCCTGCTTCTCATCTTTGGGGCCCCAGCTCATTGGCAGAGCTGAAAGGAGCCCAGTGAATGCTCAGCCCTTGGAAGCCCTGTCTGCTGCCCTGTGACTCAGCCCCTCGGTGACTCATCCCACAGACACAGCCCCCGCCTCCAAGGGAATGGCTTTCCCAAACCCTATCATTACAGTATCACAGATACTCGAAACACCCAGGAATTCCAGTTTCCAGCCACAGGACAGAGCTTCCTCGTACCCCAGGACAGCTGGGGTGCTGTTCCCCTCCCGGAAGGGTCTCCCTAAACAACTCTTAGCCAGTTTTCTGTCTCCCCAGGACCAAAGCAGACAAGGCTGGAGCCCTGGGTTCTGAGCTTCCTGGCCCGAGACCTCCAACCTCTCCTCAGTCTCTATTTAGAAAGGAAGCAAAGTCAAACCCCAGGGTATCAGTCTCAGGCGCAGTAGATAGGGGTGGGGTGGGGGACGTGGCTGTGGCTGACTGAACTCTATGGCAGTCTGAGTTCAGTCAACAAACACTTATCACCTTGACTCTGGGCAGTGGGCGAGGCATGAGAAACGAAAGAAAATGGGGGGAATTCTGAGCGCCCCCCACCCCCCAGGCCAGCACTTGCTCCTCATTAGCCTCGGCCTCCCTATTTGTCAGAAGAAGGGGTCGCATGAGACAATTTCCAAGTTCTTCTCTACTTTGGCTGTCCTCGGGTCCTTTCTAGTTCTGACATTCCTGGGCCTAAATTCTCTTCTAACTTTGACAGTGTCTCTGAAGGGCCTCCCTAACCCTGACATTCAATGCCCTGTACTGGAGTAGAAAGCATTTGCTAGCCCTGACATCCCCCATTCTAAGGTCCTTTTCAGTCCCACCCTCACAGTATCATAGAGTCTTATAGTTTTAAGTTGGAAGGAACTTTATCAACACCGAACCACACCCCTACCCCACCCCCATTTTGCAGATGAAGAAGTTGAGGCAAAGAAATGGGAAGTAACATAACCAATGTCACACCATCCAGTGTGAAATTTAAACCCCTGGGGCTCTGATCTTGCACATTCTCAGTTCTATGGCCCCTGCAGCCCTGAGTGTCATGAAATGGAGGACATTTTTCCTGTACTGATAGTTGATAAGTTAGGCACAGTGGAAAGAACACTGAGGCTAGGCCCAATGTGCTGCTGCACAGGGGGGGATGGAATTTGAAAGTCAAGAGATAGTCCCTGCCCTCAGGGAGATTACTTTATATTTCTCAATTACATGTAAAATTGGGTGTAAATGTTTTAATATTTTTTCAATTACATGTAAAGACAATTTTAACATTCATTTAAAAAATTTGACTTCCAAATTCTCTACCTCCCTTGTTCTTCTCTTCCCACCTTGAAAAGTCAAGCAATTCCATATCTGTTACAATACATGAAGTCATGCAAAACATATTTCCATGTTGCAAAACAAAAAGCAAACCAAAAAAAGACAAGAAAAATAAAGAAAACATTGAAAAATATGCTTCAATGTGCACTCAGATTCCATCAGTTCCTTCTCTGGAGGTGGAGAGCATTTTTCATCATTAGTTCTTTGGAATTGTCTTAGATCGTTGTATTGCTGAGAAGAGCGGAGTCATTCATAGCTGATCATCATACAATGTAGCTGTTACTGTGTACAATGTTCTGGTTCTGCTCACTTCACTTTGCATCAGCTCATGTAAGTCTTTCCAGATTTTCCTGAAGGTACCCTGCTCATAATTTCTTATAGCACAATAGTATTCCATCACAATCCTATACCACAATTTCTTCAGCCATTCACTAATTGATGGGCATCCCTTTAATTTCCAATTCTTAGCTACCACATAATGAGCTGCTATAAATATTTTTGTACATATAGGTCCTTTTCCTCTTTTTAAAAATCTCTTTGGGATATAGACCTAGTAGTGGTATTTCTGCGTCAAAGGATATGGACAATTTTATAGCCCTTTTGGAATAGTTCCAAATTGTTCTCCAGAAGGATTGGACCAGTTCACAACTCTACCAACCTTGTATGCATGTCTCAATTTTCTCACATCCTCTCCAATATTTGTCATTTTCCTTTCCTGCCATTTTAGCCACTCTGATAGGTGTGACATGGTACTTCAGAGTTGTTTTGATTTGCATTTCTCTAATCAATATTGATTTAGAGCATTTTTTTCATATGATTATAGATAGTGTTGATTTCTTCTGAAGACTGCCTATTTGTATCCTTTGACCATTTATCAATTGGGAAACAACTTATTCTTATAAATTTGACTCAGTTCTGTCTGTATATGAATAATGAGGACTTTATCAAAGAAAACTTGCTGTAATCCGTCCCCCCCTCCCCCCGCCCATGTTTCCTATTTTCTTTTTAATCTTGGCTGCATTGGTTTTGTTTCTGCAAAAGCTTTTTAATTTCATGTAATCAAAATTATCCATTTTACTTCCTGTGATCCTCTTTGTCTTTTGTTTTTCATAAATTCTTCCCTTATCTATGGATCTAACAGTATTCCATGTTCCCTCAATTTGTCTAAATGTCTAAAATATGTACCCATTTTGACCTTATCTTTGTATATGATAGATGTTGATGTATACCTAGTTTCAGCAAAACTGCTTTCCAGTTTTCTCAGCATTTTTTGTCAAATAGTGAGTTCTCATCACCAAAGTTTGGATCTTTGTGTTTATCAAACACTAGATGACTATGGTCATTTACTACTGTGTATTGTGTACATAACCTATTCCACTGATCCACCATTCTATTTCTTAGCCACTTTGTAGTATGGTTTAAGAACTGGTACTGCTAGGCCACCTTCCTGCACCTTTTTTTTTTCATTGATTCCCTTGATGTTCTTGATCATTTTGTTCTTCTAGATGAATTTTGTTATTATTTTTCTATCTCTTTAAACTGTTTTTGTTAATTTGATTGGTGTGGGGCTGAATAAGTAAATTGATTTCAGTAGAATTGCCATTTTTATTATATAGGCTTCACCCTTGATCTTATTTGGAAATCTTCTAGCTTATCCCCATTACAAATGTTTGCTGATGATTTTAGATAGATATTACTTACCATTTTAAGGAAAGCTCCATTTATCCCTATGCTTTCTAGTGTTTTTAGTAGGAATGGGTGCTGTATTTTGTCAAAGGCTTTTTCTTCATATATTGAGATAATCATATGATTTCTGGTGGCTTTGTTATTGATGTGATCAATTATGCCGATAGCTTTCCTAATATTGAACCAGCCCTGCATTTCTGATCTCAGTGTATGATATTTGTGAAATATTGCTGTAATCTCTCCACCTAGTGTTTTATCTAAAATTTTTGTATCAATATTCATTAGGGAAATTGATCTATAGTTTTCTTTCTCTGTTTTTGCTCTCCCTGCCTTAGGTGTCAGCACCATATTTGTATCATAAAAAGAACTGGATAGAACTCCTTCTTTGCCTATTTTTCCAGATATAGCATTGTAATTAATTGTTCTTTAAATGTTTGGTGGAGTTTGCTTGTGAATCCATCTGGCCCTGGGGATTTTTTCTTAGGGAGTTCATTGGTGGCTTGTTCAATTTCTTTTTCTAAAGTGGAACTTATTTTCTAATGGGGAAAGCAACACCCAAAAGGGAGAGGAGAGAAGGGAAGGGAGGGAAAGGGAGAGAGGAAAGAAGCTACTTGAGGAAGAGGGGTGAAGCAGTGGACATCCAGAGAGTTGGGAGTAGACATGGCTGGGCTTGGCTGGCTTGCTCAAGTGGCTCCCTCTGACCTCTAGGATCAAATACAAACTCCCCATAACCTGACCCCAGTCTAACTTTCTAAGCATATCATCACACATTATGTTCTTTCAAGCACTCTATGATCTGGCCAAACTGGCCTTCTCATTGTAACTCCCACACTACATTCCATTTCCCATCATCATGCCTTTGCACATGCCATCCCCCATCCCTGCCTAGTGCTCCCTCCTCATTTCTGCCTCTCAGCTTCTCATAATTCCTGGCTTCCTTCCAAGCTCATGTTCCAGCATGAACTGACTCTTGATCCCTCCCCTTGAATTGCTTAGTATTTATTTTGAATCTTTTATTAATAGACAGGTATGTCTGTATCCATGTTGTCTCTCCTGACGGAAGGGAAGCCCCTTTTGGGGCTTGTTGTTGTTCAGTCTTTTCAGTTGTGTCCCACTCTCCGTGACCCCATTTAAGGTTTTCTTGGCAGAGATACAGTAGTACTTGGCCATTTCCTTCTCCAGCTTATTTGACAGATGAGGAAACTGAGGCAGAGTTAAGTGACTTGCCCAGGGTCGGTCACCCAGCTAGGAAGTGTCTGAGGCTGGATTTGAACTCAGGTCTTCCCAACTCCAGGCCCTGGGGGTCCATCCACTGTGTCCTCGAGCTGACCTCCTTTTGGGGTGGGGATTACTTAATGTTGGTTTTTGTATCCTCAGCATCTGGCACAGCAGCTGGCATACATTAGGTGCTTCTTAAGTGCCTCTTGATTGGATGGTTGAACTTCTCTGAATCCTGTGGATTCATCTCTATGCTGCTGATCCCCAGACCTACTTATGCAGCCCTAACCTCTCTCCTGACTTCTAGTCTCCCACCTCCAACTGTCTACTGGCCATCTCCAAATGGGTTGTCCTGCAGATATCTTACACGCAGCTCGTCCCAAATGTATCTCTCAGATGCTCCCATCCTGTTAAGTCATCAAGGCCTTGAACTTCTTCCTACCTTTGCAATATACACCTTCTGACTTCTGCACACTCTGGGATCCATTGCCAATAACTTTTTTTTGGTGGGGCAATGAGGGCTAAGTGACTTGCCCAGGGTCACACAGCTAGTAAGTGTCAAGTGTCCGAGGCTGCATTTGAACTCAGGTCCTCCTGACTCCAGGGCTGCTGTCCACACCAATGCCTTCTTTCAAGTGTCACGTAAAACAGCTCCTTCTTCGATCGCCTTTCTCGGCGCCCCTGTCCTCTGTGATGCTCCCCCACAGGACAGATACCGAACTCTCTAAAGAAAGTTTCGTGTGGGGTCATCTGCCACCTCCAGGCTTGCTGCCTCTGAGAAGGGGGATCTTGGAGCAGGTGGGCAAAGGTTTCCTCAGCTCCTCTGGGTGTCTGAGAAACAGTCGAGCTGCTATCAGCAGCGTCCCCGCTGGGCCAATGTGCTCATCTGTTCAGTGGAGGCTTCCCAGTGGTGCCCAGTTGAAGGATGGCAGCCAACACCACCCCTTGCCACATCATTTGAAGTCTTTGAGCTGTGTCAGCACTTTGAGGGGGGAGCTCTTCCTGACACAAAGGGCATCCTTCTCAAGCTCCTGGGAGCTAGGGAGTTCAGGTAATATCACCAGCTCGCTAGCATGAACCAAGCACTGACTATGTGCAGAGGACACACAGTGTGAGGACACAAACACGGGGAGCCCTGCGCTCAAGGGGCTCCCCATATTCCAGTGGGGGAGGCCATATGCCACCAACGGCCTACCACTAAGGCATAGGCAGTAGAAATGGGAGGCAAACTCTGAGGGAAAGGCCTGGGGTGCCTCCTGGAGAAGGGGGGGGGTTGAGCTGAGTTTTGAAGGAAGTCCTTCCCTTTAACTCCCAAACATTTAGTGCTGATGAGACTTTGGGCAGGCTCCCTCCCCTCCCTGCACCTCAGGTTTCTCCTCTTTAAAGCCTGAATGGGCTCTAAGGTCCCCCTATTATCCTTAGGAAGTCAGGGCCCAGAGGAGAGGTAGAACTAGACAGGAAGCAGTTGGAGGTTCCACTGGGGCAAGTGGCTACCTGTCAGGAGAGCCTTGGGTCAACTGGACCCACCCTTGGCCAGGTTCATGGATCCCAGTATTTCCCATATCGGGGCTCAATAGCTCCTGTTGGCCAGGGGCACTGGGTCACAGGCATGCTCCATGCAGGACACACCTATCCTAGAATGCTCAGCAATCTTCTTGCTCTTTCCCTGCGTCCCCGAAGTCCCCTTCCCCCCTTATCCTCCTCCCCTTTCAGCCACGTTCCCTCCCTCCCCACCAACTCTGCCCCTTTACTCCCCCTCCCCCATTCGCCCAAACAGTGTTCCTACCCAGCCCACTGAAGGCCAGGATAGCTTGACCAGTCGGAAATCGTTTCAATCTGGGCTCTCCTTGGGTGCCACTGGCCTTATACTCCCCACCCCCCACTCCTTCTCACCCTAGACCAATGTGTTTGCCCTCTGGGCCCAGGCTGGGAGTGAGCCAGATATTTCATGAATTTCTTCTTGCTCTTGGACTTTGCCCATGGACAGAGGTGCTCGAACCACCTATAGCTTCCCACTCAGGGGGAAGGTGGGGGGGGTTGGGCCTGTTTGGGGTGGCTAGGTTGGGTTACGCCCCCATAAGATTAACCCTTCTCAAGTTGGATGGGGCCACAAGATCCGGCCTCCTCCTCCTCGTGCCTCAGGCGGGGGCTCTGAGTCTGGGAGGGGAGGGGAGGGGAGGCCAAGGGGCAGAGGTCTGGCCTGGTTCTTATTTCCCCAGCCGGGGCTGTGAACCAGAGCCCTGGTCTGTCTTCAATTTCCCCAAATGCTGCTCTGCTTTCGGGAGCGGCTCATAACCACAAACACATTTTCGAATGCAGCTCTGTCATGGTCCTGCTAGTAAGGCAGCAAAGAGCAGAAGGTGGCCTGCTGGGATCCACCAGAGACCCTAGGGATTGAGAAGAGTTCCCTCAGGTAGCATAGGTACTCCCCACCCATGGCCCAGCACAGCTCCCCCCCCGCCCCCCCGCCCCCCCCCCCGGACTGCATGGTGTCTCGGTCAAGAAGAGAATGGCTTGGCGCCACTCTGGGCCGACAGAAGATCTTGCCAGGTGTCTCTGGCAAAATGCCCACTGGGCCAGGACTCAGGAGACTCGGGGGCCAGTTCAAGTTCTACCATTGATTTAGTCTAGCCATCTGTCTTCAGGTCCCAGTCTATAAAGCACTGCACTCTACCACTCTAAGGTCCTTCCAAGCTCTGCCATTTTCTACTATAGGTTCTCAGATTCTCCCAGCCCTGGGGTCCTCCCTGCTCTGACATTCTGTCACCTACACGTTAAAATCTCCAAGATGGTCTACAGGACCCAGGCTAAGTCAAGTCACCAAGCCTCAATAAGCTCTTTTTTTTTCTTTTGGTGAGGTAATTGGGGTTGAGTGACTTGCCCAGGGTCACACAGCTAGTAAGTGTTAAGTGTCTGAGGTCGGATTTGAACTCAGGTCCTCCTGACTCCAGGGCCGGTGCTTTATCCACTGGGCCACCTAGCTGCCCCCTCAATAAGCTCTTACTGAGTGCTGGGCACTGTGCTAAGGACAGAGGAGACAAAGAAAGGTCCTGACCAAACTACACACAAACAACTCTGCACCAACCAATCGGCCATCTTAGAAGGAGGATGCCACAATTAAGGAGCAATGGGAAAGTGTGTGTGTGTGTGTGTGTGTGTGTGTGTGTGTGTGTGGTAGAGAGGGGATGGTGTAAGGTGAAAGGGATGAGAAGACAGAGAGACAGAGAGACAGAGAGACAGGGAGACAGGGAGACAGAGAGACAGAGAGACAGGGAGACAGAGAGACAGAGAGACAGAAAGGAGGCCAGGATGACTCCTCACTTGGGAGCCTGATGGACTTGGGGGATGGGGTACCCTCCACGGTAACATGGAAGGTTTGGGAGGACATGTTGAGTCTGCCGTGTCCAGTAGGCAGCTGGAGATGTGAGACTGAGGTCAGGAGAGGGGTAGATCTGAGAATCATTTGCATAGAGATGATAATCGAATCCACTAGACCGGATGGGAAATAGCATAGAGCAGGACAGAGCCTCGGTGGACACTCAGATTAAGAGCCAGCAAAGGAGACTGAGAAGGAGCCGTCAGAGGAGTAGGAGGAGCAGCAGGATCGGGGGCGTGTCCTGAACGCCCTAGAAGGAAGAGAGGATCCAGGAGGAGGTGGGGGAGGGGCACCGGAAAATGATGACTGAGAAAAGGCCACAAAAAGACCACGAGTAACTTGGAGAGGGCAGTTTCCGTGGAATGATGAGGCTGGAAGCCGGGTGGGAAGAGGTTAAAAAGAGAGTGGGAGGAGAGGAAGTGGAGGCAGCCATGAAAGGGAGGCAAGAGGTAGGATGCTAGCTGGGGGAGACAGAGGTTTTTTGGGAATGGGGGAGTCAGGGATGCATTCGTAGGCAGTAGGTTGGGAGTGCAGATGACAGACAGAAGGAATGAGGTGACCATGTGCAGTAGGGAGCCTCGAGTGAGGGATGAGGGAGTGGGGGAGGCCTCTGAGCCATGGCAGAGGGCACGAGAATGAGAAGGAACTTTTGGGGAGTGGTCCCCATTTCTTTCAGCCGAGTTGGGGGGTTAGCCACTTCTCTGGGGTGTGATGGCTCCTCAGGGCACTCACCCCAACCTTCAGGATCTTGCATCCCCCTACCCCTGGCCCAGAGGAGTTGCTTAAGTGTCTAGAACCGGAACCCATAGAAATGGGATGGTCCCCAGGGAGCAGCTCTGCCCAGAAGGAAAGTCTGCTACAATTGGAGCCACTTAGCGCCCCGCCCTGAGGGTATTGCCCCAGGAAAGCCTGAGCTGCTTGTTCAAATCACCCAGGGCTATTGCCTGAAAAATCCCTGGGGGGACGGGAAGGAGTCAAACACACTGGCCCCAAACCCCAGGCAATCCTTCTACATTTCTCTGTTCTGTGTCCCAAGGGCCTCCCCCCGCCAGCCCAGTCTGTGTTCTCTGAGACCAGAGCCAACCTCTAAGCCCCCAGACTTACCTTGGCCCTGAGTGTTCATCCCCACTGAGCCCTATCTCTGGGAGAGGCTGAAGAGAGGGAGCCCACTTTCCAAATGGGGAAATGGAGGTCAGGCCAGCCTCGAGCTCCGAGTACTGGCCCGACTGGCATTTCTTGGGGCTGGGGGTGGTGCTCAGGGTCATGGCTGGGCAGATGGCCATTTCTCAACAGCCGAAGCCAGCTCTCTGCATCTTCCAAGAAGCAGGACCACAATGCTCCTTGGCCAGGGCACGACAGACGAGTATCCTTCCAGGATGCACAGCTGTGCCCCCACCCCCCCCATCCCTCTTCGTTGATTCAGACAAACTCTCCAAAGACAGGGGCCTCTCTCTGCCTCGTTTCCTGAAGGCCTTTCCACTTAACAGGGCCTTGAAATCCATTTGCCTCAGACTCTCAACTTCCTCTCCATGCTCCTGCCCGCTGGCCCTCTCCCTGTTGAGACCCCCTCCTACCCACCCTGGCGTCTATCAGCCAGTGGTGGGGGGTGGGCAGCTGTCAGGCTGTCCTCCCCTGTCCTATACTGCCTCGCCCTGCCCCTATCTCTCCCCCCATTGCCCTTTTCACTCTCCTGGGACTGTGAAGTTGGTTCCCAAAGCCCCAAAAGGAACTTGTTTGGGGGCAACAAAGGCTTAAGTAAGGGGACTCCCACCCTGAGGGAGCTTGGGCAGAAGCTGTATGGCCATTCCTTTTTCCCCTCAATTTCCTCAGCTCCCACAGAGCTCCCGTAATGGATTCTTCTTAGGGCTGACAGAGGATGCATGCCTAGCCACTGACCTGGACTCAAGTAGCAGCCCTGTCAGCTGGGGGAGAGAGAGATGACCTACTCAAGACAGCTCTGGGCCTCCATTTCCTCATCTAGAAAACTAGGAGGCTAGAGGATTCTTTTTTAGATCTAAGCCTGTTTCTTTTACATGTGGGTGGAGGGGACTATGATCCTGGGAAGTGTGTCTATCTTGTGGTCCACTGAGACCAGCAGTTCCTTTACCATATTTATAAGATGTAGCGTTGGAGAGGATTTTAGGTATTCCCCCCAGTCCATGAAAACCAGTGTATTCCAGAGGGCCAGAGTGTGCAGAAACAGATGTAGGGACAAAAATCAGGGCAACCTGAGCTGTGGGCAGAGGGGAGGGGGCATTTTGGCATGGAGTGAACATTCTTGACACTACCTGAGCTGAAGAGTCCTCTGGACTGGGAATACATGTTGGACTCCACATCATTGGATTGAGCTGACAAATCAGAGGGAGGCCCAAGCATTGGTTTAGATGACACACAAAGGTCCAAGTCCCTCTGTGCAGACACACATGAAGACACAGCCACACAGCTGAACACACGCAATGTACATAGGGTAATTGTGCATGTATTCATGCACAGGTGATGGAGACTGGGCATCCCTTTCTTCTGCTAACCCACAGAAGGCAGAAAATCAAGTGAAACAGTCTGATGAAGGGGGGAGGAGGAAGAGGAGGAAGAGGAAGGGGAGGAGGAAGGGGGAGGAGGAGGAGGAGAAGAGACAGGCAGAGGAGGAACAAGAGGCATTCAAAGACAGCATGCCAGGAGCTGCTTTGGGGGAAGCTGAGGAAGCTTCCAGAAAGTCTTGAATGCCATGTCAGCTCGCGTGGGTCTTTGCTTGAGTTCAATCCACGGCCACTCAAGCACATTTTCCAGTTCCCGGAGTGTCCGATGTGCCTGCTTCTGGGCAGGTAGCAATTGCTTGAACCATCTCCCTGTTTAGCTTAGATTCCCAAGGCTAGTGATCTGCTTGGTGGATTGACTATTCTGTGTGAATTCTTCTCTCAAGACGGCTGGCTTCCCTCTATGGGCTGGGAGCATTCCAGGAATCTATGGTTGGCCCAGGCCTCTGGGTCAGCTCCTGTCTGGGCTTCCTCTGGGGGGTTTCATGCCAGAGGGGCTGGCCAGGCCTCACCTTCAGGAGTGGGACTCTTGGCCAAGCCCGCTGCTGCCAGCCCCTGGGGATGCCTCTCCTCCCTGGAGCTGCCTTTCAATGAATGGAGCTAGCTGATGGTCAGTCATTTGCCGGAAGGGGCCGTGTTGTGTAGAGGCTAGAGGCCCGGAGGCCTGAACTGGCCACTAGCATTGGACCTTTGTGTAGAATGAGAGGCCTTGGGCTAGGTGCTCTCCAAGGTCCTGTCCAAAAGGGCCTGCCAGCTCCTGTTCTGTCCTAAGGTCTTTCCATCTCTGGTATGTTCTCCTGTAAACCCTCCCCTTGGCCATTCTAAGTTCCGAGTCCTGATGCTCTGTGTTCTAATACCCTGGGTCTGTCCAACAGTCTAGGCCTGCTTTCAGTTCTAGGTACTGAGGTTCTTTCCAACTAGAAGGAACCTGGGGATGTTCTATGGTCCAACTCTAACTTTCCAGGAGTCTAATGATTTCCAGTCTCCAGAGGGGACCGGAGAGAAGGGAGACTCCCACAAGCCTGTGCAGCTCCTCTTTTCCCAAGTGCCCCTTTCCCATTCTCCCTGAATTGGCCCCCTAGAGTGGCCTCCTTTGAGCCTCGGCTCCCTCCAGGGGTGATGCTTTTGAGGGCCCGAGCCCTTGTCTGTGCCTCTGTGTCCTCCACTCTCTACTTCCAGCTGCTAAAGTTCTTTGCAAACTCCTCCTCATTCCCCCCCCCCCCCCCCGCCCTGACACACACACTCCTGTTGTCTTTGCTCTGGCAGACCCCAGTGATAGATACATCGTCTCTGGCTTAGGAATCCTTGCCTCCAGATTCTTCACGCTGCCTTGCTCTCCCTGGGTCAGTCCTTAGCCCAGGTCAGTCGTGGTGGTAGGGGGGGGGAGGTGGGAGGAAGCAGGCAGGACTCCCACACACCAGCCCCCCACACCAGCCCCCACATGTCAACCCCCCACATACCAATCCCCCCACATGCCGGCCCCCACATGTCAGCCTTCCACATGTCTGTCGTCCACTGCCTTTGTCCTCTGGGCTAGGCCACCGGGCCAGGCCAGGCTGCCCTCTCTCCCCAGGCAGAGACAGGGAGCTGTGATGAGCCTTTGATGTCAAGGGGCCCAGCTCTCCCCAGCACATCTGCTTAAGTGGACTTGAAATGTGTGAAGGGGGCCCTTGGGCGGAGGACAGAGGCTCTCCTCTCCCTCCACCCCCACCCCAGGGGGGCTGGGCCTAATCCCCTATTGTGGAGGAGTTTCCCAAGCTAAGGGGATGAGGCCCCATGGTAGGGGGCGGGGAAGGGAGAGGAGGGGAGGGAGCCCCTCCCTGTCCGGCTGCCTGTGCTCTGGCCAGGGACGCGGGGGCCACAGTGGTGACAGTGGCAACAGTGCTGGTGGGTACCGGGAGCTCCTGGCTCACATCTCAGCCCCAGCTAATTTGACTCACTTAGCTGAATGGGGCACTCTGGGCTGCCCACTGGCCTTCTCTGATCCCCATCTGTAGAATGGGAGGAAGGAAAATACCTGCAGGGGTGGGCTGAGTGGCAGGAAAGCACTATATCCCACTCTCTTCAAGAGCTGGGGCAGAGGTGGCCCATGGTCTTCAGTGTCCTGGTCCCATTGTTCTCTGTGTGTTCCCCTGAGCCCTATAGGGCCCCTTAGAAAATGCACAAAGGAGGGGGCAGGCAGCAGGAGATGGCAAGGCCTGTCTCTGGTGCCAGGGTAGGGTGGCACATGGTGGGGTGCTGGGGCCCCTCACCTCTAGTGTTCCCCACCTTGACAACCAAGCCCTGGCTTTACAGAGTGCAGGTATTGTCAGCCCCATTTTACAGATGAGGAAGGTAAGAGGAAGTGACTATCCATGTCCTCACAACTGGGCATGCTGTCTGAGCCGAGCTTTCCTTCTCTTGAAGCAGAATGGCCTGTGCCAGGGGGGCTGAGAGTGAGCCACATCTCTTGTCTTACACCTCAGGACTACGAGGGTCATTCTAGCCACCATCTGAGCTTTCTTCCCTGCATCGCGATTTCCTCATCTGTAAAATGGAAATTGTTGTGAGAAGGGCGCCTTGCAAATTGCCATTATTCCCATGCTATAGGCGAAGAAACTGAGACCTACAGAGGAAAAGAGACTTACCTGTGGTCCCAGAGCCAAGGCTTGAACACAATTCTTTGGCCACTTATTATGGTGCTCTTTTCCATTACAGCACAGAACTCTGGAAGCCTCGGAGGGGAATACTCAAGCACCACAGGGCTCTGAGTTCAGGCTGAGGGTTAGGGGATTCTCCAAGTTTGGAACAGGAGCTCTCAGTTTGTGGCAAGGGCTCGGAAGGAGGAGAAGGAAAGCAGGACAAGGAAGAGGGAGAGGAAGAGGAGGAGGAGGAGGAGGAAGAGGGAGAGGAGGAGGAGGAAGAGGGAGAGGAGGAGGAGGAAGAGGGAGAGGAGGAGGAGGAAGAGGGGGAGGAGAAGGAAGAAGAGGAGGAAGAAAAGGAAGAGGAGGAGGAGGAAGAGGGAGAGGAGGAGGAGGAAGAGGGGGAGGAGGAGGAAGAGGGAGAAGAGGAGGAAGAGGAAGAGGGAGAGGAAGAGGAGGAGGAAGAGAGAGAGGAGGAGGAGGAAGAGGGGGAGGAGGAGGAGGAAGAGGGAGAGGAGGAGGAGGAGGAAGAGAGAGAGGAGGAGGAGGAAGAGGGAGAGGAAGAGGAGGAAGAGGAAGAGGAAGAGGAGGAGGAGGAGGAGGAAGAGGGAGAGGAGGAGGAGGAAGAGGGGGAGGAAGAGGGAGAGGAAGAGGAGGAGGAAGAGGGGGAGGAGGAGGAAGAGGAAGAGGAAGAGGAGGAGGAAGAGAGAGAGGAGGAGGAGGAAGAGGGGGAGGAGGAGGAAGAAGGGGAGGAGGAAAGGGTGGGCAGGGAGGGCTCCACACAACAGGGTGACCAAGGCAGAAGGCTGCTGGGATTACCTAATGGGAATCAACAAGAGCAGCTATGTGCCAGAGTGCTCAGGATGGGGAAACACAAATGCTGATGGGGTGGGGGGAGATGAGAAGGTTGTCCCCAGCAGCTGGGAGAAGCAGACGGTTAATGGGGGAGGCACAAATGTTCCAATGCAGCCACCCCCAGGTGTCCTCATTCCAAGAGCTGGGCCAGCACAGACAAACCAATGAGGCTGCCTGAGACCTTCCAAGAAATGGAAGATGGGAGGTCCTGAGGGGGCACTGATTGCCCAGATGTTCTCCATTTTGTACCGACCCTGCCTCTGAACAAGAGACAAGGTGACATGGGGAGGGGCTGGGGTCAGCCAACCCTAGAGGGTGGAGTCTTCCACAGCTGTTTGAAGAGCTCGAATTGAGACCAGGCATGCACCATGAGGGCAGAAGAATACAACTTCAGGCATTACAGGCAATAGGGAGCCACAGGAGCCTGTTGAGCAGAGAAGTGACATGGTCAGGTTGGTGTTGTAGCAACATGTAGGAGCAGAGATTCGGGAGAGGGAGAACCATGAGGAGGCTGGAGCAGGATAAGGACAGTGGCACTGCCATTCTAACAATGGCGGTTGGTGTCTTCTAAAGTCCTAGAGACACTTCAACTATTGGGGATGGGAGGGGCTTTGAAAATGAGATCTGGGAGAGGAGAGGAGGGGAGGGGAGGGGAGGGGAGGAGAGGAGAGAGCGCAAGCGTTCCTACATGTGTCTACATGATTGAGGTCTCCCATAGCTGCTATATCACACTTCTGTTTTACAAATACCTCATCTATTTCTTCTTCCTCTTCAACTGGGCTATAGTTCACTATGATGACAAAATCACTTCTGTTTTTCATTTCATTAATCTTTTAAGGATTTTATTTTTAAAAAATGAACAAAACTAAATTTTCTCTCCCTCCCATCCCAACCCCCAACAACAACAATTATGACAACAACCAACAGAAGGAAACCCAAACCTTTGTACCAAATATACAGAGCCAAGCAAAACAAATTGTGACATCAGCTGTGTCCCAACATGTTGGCTTCCTGTACCTTGGATCCCTCCCTCCCTCCTCCCCCCTCCTTCCTTGGTCTGTCTCTCTTCTCTGTCTGTCTGTCTGTCTCTCCCAGCAGGCAAGGAACCAGCTACCTCATCAGTCCTCGGGCAACATGGTCATGCATTACATGGATCTTCAGAATTTACCCAGTTTCCCTTTCAGGGCCATTGCCTGTCCTAGGTGGGTATTGGAATCACTCAGTCAGCCCATAAATACCAATAAAGCACCTATGTACCAGGCACGGTGCCAGGGATACAAAGAGAAACATGAGCTGGTCCCTGCCCTCCCGACATTCCTAGCAGGACCAACTGAGGCAGCCACCAATAGGAAAACAGATGTCCTCAAGCATGTCGCTAGTCTGTGAGATACAGCCTCTAGAGGGCAGTAGCATTCAGCCACAAAGATGGTGGCCTTCCACTGAGAGCCATTGTTGTCATCATAGGTTGCTGTCGTTTGTTCTCAAAGAGGACCATGACATCAGGAAGGTGATGTCATGACTTGCAAGTGAAAAAACAGTAAAAACCCAGGCAATTTACTGAAATCCAGTTCATGCTAGGACCATAGAGTTCAAGGCAAAGCTCATCCAGTCCAACCCCCTCACTGAATGGAAGGCTAACCTGAGGTCCAGAGAGGAAGAGGGACTCGTCCAGAGCCCCAGAGAGGGAATGCAGCCCCTCCGACTCTCGGGTCCTCGGGGACCCACTGACTTCACCATCTTCCTCCTTTGCCTTCCAAACCATAGAAGCACCATCTCATTTGGTCTTTGCAGCCTCTCCCAGGGTTTGGCACACAGCAAGCACTGGAGGCCAGCTTGCTGAGCTGGATTGAGTCAAGTGAAGCCAAGCAACCAGACAGGTGTCACAAAGGAGGGACAGAAAGAAAGGAGGGACAGAACGGCTGCCTTGGAGGGCTAGAAGGGTCACCCTCAAGGCGTTGCCCAAATTGTCCAGCCTGGGACAGCTGGATTCCCATATTCCGAGACGGGGTTCCCATCTCCTGAGACAGACCGTTCCATCTGGGGATGGCTCACATTGGCTGGAGTTGGGGGCCACATCAAACCTGTCCCCCCATTGCTTCTGGACATGGGTGAAACCATAGGGAGCATCTCACTCATACATTAACGCCATTTGTGGAGATGAGCTAGTCTCAAGGCCTCAGTTTCCATGTTAGGGAAGTGGTTCCCACAGAGAAGTGACTTGCCTCAGTTTCCCATTACTAAGCAGTGTTATTAAGCCATGAATCCAGCATCTTTATAACAAATAGTGGATCCAATGCTTATGCAGTGGGCAGTAAGGAGTTTTGAAGCATTTTGGAGTACAGGAGGCACATAATGGTGGGCAGGAGTTGGCATTCGAGCTGACACCTTCTGACTGCCATTCTCTCTGTCTCTGTCTCTGTCTCTCTGTTTCTCTCTCTCTGGCTCTCTCTCTCTCTGTGTCTCTTTATCTCTCTGTGTCTCTCTGTGTCTCTCCATCTCTCTGTCTCTCTGTCTCTGTCTTGCTCTCTCTGGCTCTCTCTCTCTGGTTCTTTGTGTCTCTGTCTCTGTCTCTCTGTCTGTCTCTCCATCTCTCTCTCTGTCTCTCTCTGTATTTTTTTTAATTTTATTTTTTTGCAGGGCAATGGGGGTTAAGTGACTTGCCCAAGGTCACACAGCTAGTAAGTGTCAAGTGTCTGAGGTCGGATTTGAACTCAGGTACTCCTGAATCCAGGGCTGGTGCTTCTCCACCGCGCCACCAGCCGCCCTCTCTCTGTATTTCTCTGTCTCTGTTTCTCTCTGTCTCTATCTCTCCATCCTTCTCTCTCTCTCTCTCTCTCTTTGGTTCTTTGTCTCTCTGTGTCTCTACCTGTCTGTCTCTGTTTCTCTCTGCTCTGTCTCTCTATGTATCTCTCTCTGTCTCTCCATCTCTCTGTCTCTCTATGTACCTCTCTGTGTCTCTGTTTCTCTCTGTCTCTGTCTCTCCATTTCTCTCTGTGTCTCTTTCTCTGTCTCTCTATGTATCTCTGCGTCTGTGTTTGTCTCTTTCTGTCTCTCTGCCTCTATCTCTCTCTGTCTCTGTTTCTCTCTCTCTCTCTCCTCATCCCTCTCCCTCTCCCTCACCCTCATTTTGGCACTGTCTCTCTGTCAGTCTCTGTCTCTGCCTCCCTCTCTCTCTGTGTCAAGCCTGTCTGTCTCTGTGTCTGTGTCTGTCTCACTGTCTGTTTTAAAGTCTGAGCTTCCTTGCTGGGAGAGGGCTCCTTCAGAGGCCAGGGCTGGGAATCTCCACCAGATGCTGGATTTGGGCAAACAGAGTCTGGTTCCACTTAGGAAGCAAGAAGAACTCTGCTCTGTGGGGAGGGACTCGAGGAATCCCCTGGGCCTGGGGCCCCTTGAGTCAGAGGCAGGCTGGCTTGGGGGCCACCTCTCTCTGGCAGGCCCCTGGGCCTGGGGCAAGGCCTGCAGATGACAGTGGGGCCCACCCTCTTGGAGGCCTCACCCTCAGGCCCTGCCCCACCCCCACTCGGGCTTCCCTCTTTCTCTTCCCTCCCTCCCCCTCCTTGCTGCTGCTGCTGCCATCCTGCTGCCCACTCCCTCTTTGGTTGCCAGGCATTGGCATATTCCCCTGGCTCCCTCTGGAGGCCAGTGACCTGCCCTCTGGCCTCTTGGGCTCTTCCACACCAAGCCAAGGGGGGAAATGGGGCGGGGGGAGCAGGGAGCTGCAACCTTGGCCTTGGTCCTAGGTCCTGGGAGGAGGTTCCCACAAATGGCCTAGTGAGCGATAAGGAAGCAGCGGGGAGGGAGGAGAGGGGAGGGGAGGAGGGGAGAGAATGTGCTTCGACAGCAGATTCCCCCCACCCCCTCCTTCATCCGCCTTCCTTCTTTGCCTTTTCTTTTTTCTTTACCTCCCCCACCCCCACCTCTCTGCAGCTGTCGGAATGAATAGTGTGAAGGGAGCAGGCCCAGCTGTGCCTGGAAGAGAGGCCCGGCCCGGCCCGGCCCGGCCCGGCCCGGTGCGGCAGGCTAGCCCGGAGGCCCGGGGACATCTCAATGCTCAGAGGCCCCAGCCTCACAGCGGGAAGGAGGACTCGCTTGCTGAGGGACATTTCCTACAACAGTGCTGCCAGGTAAGGGGGACAAACGAGTCTCCAAGAGGGTAGAGGACATTTCCAGGGTGACACAGCGGAGACTCAAGCAAGGTTTGTCTCTTCCTCTATACTAAGTCATCTCTCAGGGACGGTTCAGGCCCAAGAGAGCAGTGAGAACGCGTCTGACATGCCCCGAGCTATCCAGGAGCCCAATGCTCTGGAAGTGCCAGGGATGCCAAGAGAAAGAAGAGGCATGTGTGGGCCCAGAGAACCTCTGGCCGGCTGGCCGGCTGGCCGGCTGGCCGTCTGTCCAGCACACAGCCATGGGCAGACCACAGGTGGGAGGGGGAAGAAGAAGCTCATTCTCCACTCTGCTATCTGGGCCCCCTCTTGGGAAATGCCACCAAACAGAAGTCATGGGATTGGAAGCTTTTGGTTCCATTTTACAGAAAAGGAAATGGAGGCTCAGAACAGTTAGGAAGTGGCAAGGTTAAGATGGACAGCTGTGACCAGGTCATTGAGTTTCCAGTGGAGGAAAGTCAAATCAATGAAGGATGCAGGCAGCCTGGGTGGGCACCAGTTGTACTACAGAGGAGAAGGGACCTCCTGTGTACCAGGCACTTTATAAACATGGTCACATTTGATCCTCATGGCAACCCTGGGAGGGAGATGCTATTACGATCTCCATTTTATAGACGAGGAAACTGAGGTAGGCAGAAGTGAAGTGATCTGCCCAGGAACACACGCCTAAGTAAGTGTCTGAGGCTGGATTGGAACTCAGGTCTTCTCGACTCAAAGATGGTTCAGTGGATAGAGCACTAGGCTTGAAATCAGCAAGACCTGAGTTTCAATCCAGCCTCAGACACTTAGTAGCTGTGTGACCCTGGGCAAGTCACTTCATCTCTATTTGCCTTAATCCTCTGCAGAAGGAAATGGCATCGTTGCCAAGAAAACAGTCTGGTCCACGGGGTCATGAAGAGTCAGACATGACTGAACAACTACCTAACTCCAGGCCCAGCTTTCTGTGCGCTGTGGCGACCCCTAGCGTCTCTATGAGGTAGTGAAGGATGAGGAGATAGGCAGAAGTTGGGTCCAAGCCCACTGATGCAGACCATTCCAGAGGGCTGTGATACACTTTCCAAAGGGTGATAAGGAGGGTCACCAGAAGATTGGCTGCAGGGCCTGGAGATGAAAGGACACACTAGGGAGACATATTGAAAGGATTACACTGGCCCTGAAGGCACAAGCAGAAACAAGGGGCAGAAGCCACAAAGAAAAACTTAGTCATGATCAGAGCTGTTCACAAGCAAAAAGGACTATCTTGGGAGGTAGTGAGTTCCCTGTCACGGGAGGGCTTCAAGTGGAGGTGGCCACTTGTTTGTGATTCCTTCCTGTGTGCAGCCCAGAACAGATGTCCTGGGCTGGCTCCCCACAGGGCCCTGGTGCTGGGGTTTGCCTGGTTTGCTTCCAGGATGCCCAGGTTCAGGCACAGAAAACTGGATTATCTGGCTAGGTTTCACTTGAGTGAAAATGATTACGGCTGAAGGGGGAAAGATGAAAGCAGTGAGGCAGGTTGGCCAGGATAGGGATCTCCAAGCACCTCCCAGGTGGATACACTGAACGGGCATGATCTGAACAGGCATGTGTGCCACCCAGTCACATACACACAAGCATTATGTGACCTTATAGCTCACATGCATGCACACTTACAGCACATACACTCACAGTACACATGCATACTTACAGCTCTCACACATGCCTGCTTACAGAGCACATATGCACGTTCACAGCACACACATGCTTACAGTTTACAAATGCATGCTTATGGGGGACAGCTAGGTGGAGCAGTGGATAAAGCACTAGCCTTGGATTCAGGAGGACCTGAGTTCAAACCCAGCCTCAGACACTTACTAGCTGTGTGACCCTGGGCAAGTCACTTAACCCCCATTGCCCTAAAAACAAAACAAAACAAAAAACAAAACAAATGCATGCTTATATCACACAAATACACACTTATGGCACACATGCATGCTGATAGCTCACACACATGCATACTGATGGTACACATGCATGCTAACAGCTCACACACACATATATATTTGTGGCACACATGCATGATTACAGCTCACACAATGCATTCTTACAGCACATGTATGCACATTCACAGCACACACATGCTTACAGCTCACACACATGTACATTTACAGTTCACACACATGCATACTAACAGCACGCACATGCATGCTTACATCTTACACATGCATGCTTATAGCATGCACACACTCAGCTCTCACACATGCATTCTTACAGCATACATATGCAGGCTCACAGCACACAATGCACACTTACAGCTCACACACGTGCATGCATGCACACCCAGCCAGGGCAGCAGCAGGCAGGCCACTTCTTGCCCTCTTCCTTTCCCCTCCGGTAGAACTTGCTGCCTACTTAGGCTTATTCCATCTCTAATGGGGCTGACTCTGTGAAGGCCGACTTAATGGGCCTGGCCCGGGCTGCCCACAGAGGGAGCGGCCCCAGGAGCCCTGTGATGACTCACCCCTGAGCCTGTCTCCCCATTCTGGCAGCCCAGGCCTCCCCAATTCCTGGGGTACCTCCCATCCTCCTGGGGACTTTCCCCAGAGGAGGCTGAATGGAACAACAGCCTTGGCAGCTGCCCTGAACCTGGTCTGGGAGGGGAACTTCTGCCCAGGCCAGGCTGGGTGGGGCCTTCCTTGGGAAAGGTGGTGCTTTGGCCCGGTTCCCCCTCCCAGCCAGTCTGCCTGCCAGGACGCTGCCTGATCTCCTTTCCCACGGCCTGGGTCTGGAGACAGGGGCATCTTCTAGGCTGAAGGCAGGGGAGACCAAGCTCCCCTCCCCTGGAGGAATGGAGTCACTCTAGGTGGCCTAGATCCCCAGTGGAGGGTGCCGAGGCTCTGCTAACCCTCTGCCATCCCATGCTAGTCATCCTGCCCACTGCCATGCCCACAGCAGCTCACCAACTGGGCTGCCTTTGTGCATGGGCCTGAGAATGGGCCTCAGGGCTCATCTCAGGCCCACTTAGGCTTCTCCCAATGACCCCCAGGTCCAGCAGGGCTCTCTGAGCACCCTCTTCCTCCCCTAGCTCCCGTTTGCTGTTTGATTGGGAGAGCTTGGAATCTGCCCCAGTGACTAGAGGAAATCAAGGATCTTTCACAACAAAGCACTTTCCTCAGGTGCTTAGTGCTGAAGTCATGACCTTCATTTCACAAGGGAGGAAACTGAGGCTCAGAGATGTTAGGCAAGTGGCCCAAGGCCACACAGTTCTTCTTCTAAGCTGGCCGGCTGGGACACTGAGTCTCCAGTCCCCCTCCCACTGACAACTCTCAGCTCTCCAGGAGGATGGATACAAAAGGGTTAGTGTGAGCACCCAGAAGTCACCCCGAGGCAACACAGAGAAAATGGCCTGCCTCCCTGTGAGGAAAGTGCCCTTCCTTTGGTAGGCTGTGTGGGGCTGGGGGCCTGACTGCCTGGGGCCCAGGGCCCCTGGGGCACCCATGGCCCATGGAACCCAGGGCATACCAGTGAGGGCTTCATACTGGGTGACTCCAGAACCTATGAAGGCCCCCAAGTCTCTCTGGCCCAAGGCAGCCAGATAGAACTCTGGACTTGGCAGGAGGAAGATCGGAGTTCAAATGGTGCTTCCCTCTCTTACTGGCTGTGGAACTCTGGGAGCAGCTCACTTTACTCCTCTTGGGCCTCAGTTTCCTCTCTTGGAAAACAAAGGGGGCTGACTCAGTGGTCTCCAAGGTGCGCACCAGCCGGCGCTTATGACCTCGGTGGAATTTCCATCCATCAAACTTGCCAAGAGTCGGGCCAGCCTGTCCCACTGAACACAAAGAGCCTGGAACACAGTCGTCGCTTCTGTGGCCCCAGGCGAGTTTCTTCCCTTCCGGGAGGAGCTCTAGCCGGGCTAGGCCTCGGTTTGGGTTCCATTGTGGAAGGCTGCTGAGAGGCACAATGGGATAAAGGAGCTCTGGCTCTCCTCATTAGATTGTGCCCACCTCCTGGGCAGCCATTGTGGACTCCGAAGGCATTTGGGCCTCCTTTCACCTGCCTGGCGGGGAGCAAGGCCAGCTGCTCTATTCATTTGCCTTCCTCCACCATTCTTCGGCGATCTCCCACAGCAGCTCCTTGTCTGGGCTCAGCCTGCCAGTCCGCCATCCCGGGAAAGGCTGCTGCTCGCTCACAGAGCCTTCCTTTGGCCTGCGGTTCACCCAAGGTTGGGATTTGGGATTTGTAACGGCCAAAGCACCTCGTGGGCCCGGGGGTGAGATGCTCCCCCTCCCGTCTGCAGCCATGCAATAAAAGCTGCGCTCAGGGAGCCTTTCAAAGGGCGGCTTCCCAGTGGTAACACCAGCAAAAAGGGGTCCCTATCTGTGGGAATAGGAATGCACAGATGGTTATGATTTTGATGGGGTTGGAGAGAAGGGAGAGACATTGGGAGAGTTGGGTGTTCAGGCCGGAGGGAGGAGGGAGCCATCAGCTTTGACCAGAACTGCACTCAGCATGTGCCCAAAATGCATGCCATAAATATTCAAGGATAAAGGGCACCCATTTCCTGCTGACGCATCGTTTGATATCTTGAGCCTGTCCCCTGTGTCATTTTTACAATATTGTTGTTGTTGCAAAGCTTGTTCTCCTGGTTCTGCTTACTGTGCTCTGTCTGCATCAGTTCATACAAGTCTTCTCAGGTTTCTCTGAAACCATCCTTTTCATCCAGTTATATCCCATAACTCAGAGCTTCACAAACTTTCTCAGTTTGTGGCACTCCTAGACCCAAAGAAATGCGTACAGGTTCCTTTTATTGAAGATTTAGAATACTTCAAGGCATCCACGTGAGCTCACTGTGGACTCTGGGATGTCTCATGAGATTAAGAATGGACATACAGTATAATACTGGGCTAGCTGGAGCGATGGGGGGGCGGGGAATCAGGAGTATTGGAGGGAGCCTGAACCAGATCTACACCATCATTCTCCAGTTGCTGGGCACCCTCTTAGTTTTGCTGTCTGTTGTATTTTGTGCATATGGGTCCTTTCTCCCATCTCTGATCTCTTGGTGGGAATGGGCGAAGCTAGCCAGCCAGCTGCTAAGCTGCTAGAAACATGGGGTCTGATGAATACTGGATCTGCCTCACTGTCAGGTTCTGGTAAGAGGAGGCAGAACGTCTCTGTGTTGACTTGACATGAACAAGGCAAAGAAGGTGAGTCAAAGGCAGCTGAGGGGAACTGCATCCTCTCTGAGTTCTTGGTAGCCATGACAGGGGTATACTTTGGGGCTGGGGGAGAGCATTGGGGGAGGCACATGATCTCACCCTTAGGGAGCATTTTCTGTGGGCAGAAGCATCATGGAAGGTGGTCGCAGAATCAGGGAGGGAAAGACACTTGACCAGGCAGGTGATTTCAAAAGTCCTGAGAACTGTCCAGGGGGCTTTGTGAGTCTGCTAGGGAAAGGCTTGCTTGGTACGTCTGTGTCTGACAGAAGCCTAGGCACTACTGCTGCCTGACATGGCTTCTGCCTGGCACAGCAAGCTCAGAGTCCAGAAGGGAGTCATGGCTCTCTAGCTCGGGCTCTGGGCTTGCCAACACGCTTTTTTCTCGGGGTAGTGGCACCATATTGACAGCTGAAGGGGACTTTGTGGAAAGAAAGAGAAAGTGACTTGACACACCTCCGAAGTCTCCACGCTGGAACTCAAACATAGGGCTTCTGACTCCAAGTCTGTGACAGTAGACCCCAACAGGCTGCTATTACCCTTATCAAGGATGCCTAGCATTTCTTCTTCTTTTTTGTTTTTTGGCTGGGCAATGAGGGTGAAATGACTTGCCCAGGGTCACACAGCTGGTAAGTGTCAAGTGTCTGAGACCAGATTTGAAGTCAAGTCCTCCTGAATCCAGGGCCGGTGCTCTATCCACCATACCACCTAGCTGCCCCCAATGCCTAGCATTTCTATAGCATTTTGAGGTTCACAAAGTGTCAGCTTTGTATATGTCGTCTTGATGGGGTCTCCCAACACAGCCCAGGGTGAGGTAGGTGTTACTATCCCCAAGTTATAGATGAAGAACCTTATGTGGAGAGAAAACAAAGTGGCTTGTCCAGGGTCTCACCGCAAGGAAGTATCTAAAGCAGAATTTGAATTCAGGTCTGCCTGTCACCAAGTCCAGTGCCCTTTCTGCTCTGCCACCTCTCTATCTGCCTCAGGTCACCAGTGGACTAGCAGGCGTCCCTGAAGTCTTAGTGCAGCTTAATGGCTTAAAACTTTGCTAAGACTTTTGGGATACCCTGGATAAATTGGAAGTGCTCGACTTGATGGAATACTGTGATTCTTGGAAGCCACATCTGGTTGGGACTAGACTCGTTCATGTGAGACAGAACTGGAGACTGTTGGGGTACATGACAGAGCCAGTGAGAATGCAGCCCTGGTGAGGGAGGTGCCCAGCCTGTGCTGGACACTCCACCCTGCTCAGACTCTGCCTGGCAATTTTGTCCTATTTAGGAAAGAAACTTGCTACCAGCCAAGGCCATCAGAAAGTAGAATGGGTTCCCCGGAACCACTCGAGGTCTTCGAGGGGAATATCCCCAGTGGTACAGGTTAGAGCAGACGGCGCTTGGTTTGCTGGAACTCTGCCTTGAGAATGAACCCATTCCAATATTCACGCAAACCAAACAACAGGTGTGATCCTGAGGCCTGAGAATTCAGAGATGGGAGGCTCTGAGGCTGGGGGCCCTGGCTAGCACATGACCCAGAATCTTGATGCAGAAGGAAAGGGAGAGGAGCTAAGGAGCCCCAGGGCTCTCCTGCAAGGCCTTGGACCTTCTGCAGCTGCCTGCAGGCACAGCTTCCCAAGACTGGAGGAGGGAGGAGCAGGTCAGGGTGCCAGACTCCCCAGTTGTGGCCTGGGCCTGTCAGGTGCATTCAAGCCCATCCCGAGTGGAGGCTGCAAGGAATGCTCAGGGCAACCAAGGGGGCCCTTTGTGTTAGGCTGAGGGTCAGCAGGACCTGCTTGGGGTGACGGACGACGGAGTTTTGACAAAAGACTCATTTTCTCTATCCAGGGGCTAGAAACAGAGGTCAAAGTTAGGTGCCAGCATCAGCCTCCTGATGAGCTCATATCCCTGGGTCATGTGACACTTGGGCCTTGTGATTCCTGAACCTCTGACATTTTTCTTGAAGGAATCCTAGAAGAGGTGCAGGATTGTCAAATGTTCCCCGATGTCCCTCCTTTGGCAGCATTTGGAGGATCTGTCCAAGAAATGGCTGGTCAGCCCTTGGAAAAGGAGGCAGCGATCATGAGGAACCAGGACAGGGGTCATGGACCGGAAGTAATACCCACCAAAGTAACTGTGCGGCCACTGCCCCTCTCGTTGGCCAGAGCTACCGACCCTCTCTCCCTCATGGGGGAAGGCTTCAGACGTCTGGGTCTTGGATTTCAGCAGGGTGTCCATCAAAGTAGCTCAAGCTGTTCTTGTGGGCTGCGGGGCACCAGTGAATAGTTGGCTACACAGCTGGAGGGATGTTTCTCTGTCTCTCTGTCTCTGTATATACATACATACATACACATATATATTGCATATTTATATATAGTATGTATTCTCTATAGCAAATGTAGATGTGGATATTATATGTGCGTGTATACACACACACACACACACACATACACACACACACACACACACAGAGCCAGGATTTGCACACTCTCTGTACCTGGAGAGCCATCCTTGTCCGTAGCAAAGAAGAAGAAAGAGAAGGGGAAGACCAACCCAACAAAACAGGCCTTCTCTCTGCTCTTGCTGCTGTGAAGAAAAGGCGGGGGGGGGGCGACACTTCTCCTCTAGATTCCTTGGCCACGTTTCATGACCAAGGCTTTCCTTCCCAGCCCTGGCTGGCCCTCTGGAGAATGAGGATAACACCCGAGCAGGCTGGGGCTGGCCACAAGAAGCCAGAGAAACTGGGGGGCTTCCAGGCAGTGAGCCACACACCCCGAGAGTTAGGGGGAACTCTGCTCTCCTCATGGATCCCCTTGGTTCGCCCGCCCTACCTGGAGTGACCACAGCTGCTTCCCTGCCCTGCTGTCAGGGGGAGCCCAGTGGTGGGGGGGACGACGTGGGAATCCTTGAGCGTCTCTGGAAGGTACATTCTTGGCTACCTCTCCCACCTTGCCCCAAAGCCTGTCATGAGTCACCCCCTTAGCAAGGGCATGTGGGCACAGGCTTTACTGGGAGATGCAAGAGCCAGAATCCGTCCAGGCATTAGGGGCCACCTGAGCCAGACAGGGCTCTGCTTCCCTCCTTCCCTCTCAGCCCTCCACTTCCTGCCCTCTCCCAGTTCCCAATCCCCTGGAGCCTGCCTGCCAATGCCTTCCCAGGAGCTGGGGCAGGAGACAAAGTTCCTCCTCTTTGCTGCCCCTGATTCCTGACCTCTCGGGGCTGGGGCCACAGGTTGTGCCCATGTGTTCATCACAGTGTTTCAGGCTCAGCCTGAAAGACCCCACTTCTGGACTGGGCATAAACGAGGCAGCAAAGGACGTTTTAGCAGCGGTGGTGTGCTGGGTAGAAGGCAGCAGAGAGGGTGTCAGAGGAGGGGCTGATGGGGGAGGAGCTAGGGCTGGGGGTGACATCCCCCACCCCAAATGACTGGAGCACTCCCTAGAAGGCCAAAGGACCCCAGACATTTCCTGCCTCCCTACTGAGCAGGTTCCATGGGAAGGGGAGAGCTCCTGCCTCCCTGCTTTAGGCTATTTGAGGAGAAGCTGCTGCCCAAGTGCCCCAGGTCAGTGGCAGCCACTGCTCTGGGGCACCAGCCAGGGCAGCCCGGCCTGATTAACTGGAAAGAACGGATTTTGCTCTTCACCGTGTGACCTTAGGCAAGTCACTGCCTCCATCAAAACTTCAGTTTCCTCACTTTGCTTCCCTGATGGCCCTCCCCACCAGCTCCAGAGCTAGACTAGAAATGCCAGGGAGGCAGGGACAAGTCGTTACCTAACTTTTGTAGGCACTGAAGTAGTCAGGAAGGAAGGAAGGAAGGAAGGAAGGAAGGAAGGAAGGAAGGAAGGAAGGAAGGAAGGAAGGAAGGAAGGAAGGAAGGAAGGAAGGAAGGAAGGAAGGAAGGGAGGGAGGGAAGGAGGGAAGGAGGGAGGGAGGAAGGGAGGGAGGGAGGGAGGGAGGGAAGGAGGGGCAGTAAGGGGTACATAAAAGCCTGAGGTGTGAGGGAGAGGGGGGCTTGACCAGGATTCCTGGTTTCCTCAAAGGAAAAACAAGTGGGGTTGCTCCTGGGATGCAGATGTGTTCCCGGGCCTGGCACTCTTTTCTGTCTGGCTGGCCCATGGGCTCCACTACCATCCTCCCCCAAGATTCCAGGACACAGGAAGGAAGGTGTGAACACTTTATTTTTTAAAAATTTAAAGGTTTTTTTTTTTTTTTTTGCAGGGCAATGAGTGTTAAGTTACTTGCCTAGGGTCACACAGCTAGTAAGTGTCAAGTGTCTGAGGCTGGATTTGAACTCAGGTCCTCCTGAATTCAGGGCCAATGCTTTATCTGTATAAACATTTTAGACAATAGGGACACACACTAGCCCAGCGGCCATGGGTAGGCAGCTCATGAGCTCCAGTGCTCAGGGAACTACCCAACTCCTAAGCTCATAGAGCTCATTGCCATGCAGACTAGGTGAGAATGCTGTGCTGTCCCCATTTTATAGATGGGAAGACTGAGACTCATAGAGGTAAACCAATGGCCTATGGTCACAACAGCTCTTAAATGCCAGAGCCAGGCATTTTGACTCCAGCTTGGTCCCCCATCAGCCCCTGTTCCCCTCCTCATTCTAACATGCTGCAAGGGAACATAATCCTCAACCAGGGGTGGGGGAGCAAGGAGTTGAGCCCATTTCTACTGGCCAAGGCTCCTCCACCCCCACAGGGCTCCCTCCAGTAGCCACTGGAGTCCTATGGCCACTAGCCTTTCCTTGGGCTCTTTGGGCCTGGTTGGTGAGGAGGCTTCATGCCAATGGTGGGGGGGAGTCTCCAAGGGTAGGCAGATGGGATTGGACTCGGCTCCCCTTCTCTTGTCTGCCAAGAGAGACTGGAGGGACAGAGGTGGGTGTCAGGGGAGCTGGGTCCTAAAGGGGAGGGTCCCAGAGGTTGCTCAGCTGGTCTGTAGCGCTACCTCTTCTGGCTTGAGTAGGGTGGGGATGGGTGGCCCTGGAGAGGGTAGGGCTGACCTCTGTGTGTGTGTGTGTTTGCTGAAGCACGTGTCTGGGGCTGTTCATGCATGTAGGCGTGCACGTGTGTGCTCTGGGCTGTTCATGCATGTGGCCTTGCATGTGCGTGCCTGGGCATATGTGTCTGAAGATTTGATCCAAGGAATTGGCTACTGCCAGCCTAGGTAACAAGGAAATTGGTTCCACTCGGAACCTTGACTTAGTTGACCTTAATTTGCTAGCGTAAGCCCCCCATGGGGTCTGCCCAGCACCAAGTAGGGCTCCAAGGGATAGAAGGGGCACAGAGGAGGAGAATGAGGCCTGTGTGACAGGTACTGAGTGTTAGAGGGAGGATATGTCTGTGTGTACACACACATGTGCGTGTATGTGTGTGTGCCTGCAGGTGTGTGTATTGCATATGTGCATGCATCTGTGTGGCCATGTGCTTTGGGGGGTTGGGGTATCAGTGTGTGTTCACATTTATTCATATGTTGTAATTATGCATGGGGTGTGTGTGTGTGTGTGTGTGTGTATCCGTGAATGCCTGCGTGTGTCTTTGTGTTTGCATGTTGACCTATGTTAGCCTCTGCATGATGCATTTGGGTTTTGGCTGGAGATCATGTGCTCGTCTGTGTCTGTCTCTTTTCTTTGCTCAAACCTGCTTTCACAGTAGACCCTTGGGTCTGCTGGGCACCACCCCCAAGTACCCCTTTGTTCCTGGCTTCACTGGCTAGGACTTTGCACCCCCTGGCCCTCTCACTCATTGGCACACATGCACAACCAAAGTGCCCGATCCCCTGGGGAAGTGATTACCAACAACCATGCACAGCCCCAGTTGCTTAATCACCATTAAGACATTTCTTTATAATCTCAGTAAATTACTTTAATTACTTGCAACTACCAATTAGTGCTTGAATGCTTCCCCCAGAAGTTCTGATCCCCCCTACCGCCTCCAGAGAAGGGGGGAAGGGGATCATTCACCTGCCTGGACCCAACTACGTGTGGGTGGCAGGGATGGGCAGGGACAGGTCAGCTGGAGTCCAGTCCCCCTGCCTGGGCCTTAGGAAAGGTCCTGTCAAGGCAGACCCAGCCCTTCCTCTTCAAACATAGGTTTTGGCCACAAGTCTGATGGTCCTTTGGGTGGAGTGGCAAGGCCAGTGCTCAGGCCTCTTCCCTACTGTGACTGATAGAATGGCAGGCTCTGCACAACTTGGCCAAGGTGATGGCTGCAGGAGCAATGGTCTGGGGGGGGTGCTGCCCCTCTTAGGACTCCTGTGCCTATCTGCCCAGTGGTGTTCGGGGCTGAACACAAGGAGCATGATCTCACCTCAAACACCTGACAGATGATCCCGATGGTGTCCTCCCCTGAGCTGAACATTGCCAGTTCTTCCAATGGCTTCTCACACAGAGAGATCTAGAGGCCTTTTACTACCATAGACTCTTTTCCAGAAGGTTTTTCACTTATCTGTTTCCTCACTAACATGTGGTGCCGAAAATAATACTCTAGACAAGTTCCAACTAAAGCATAGGACATGGGCTGGTCCCCTGTCTGAAGGCAGCCTAAAACAGCATCATCTTTTCTGATGACCACATTATGTACTCCCAACTCACCTTGAGTTGGTGGAGCACTAAGACATCAAGATCCTTTTCAGATAAAGTGCCACCTGACCACATCTTATCTCTCTTGAACTTGTAAAGTTGATTTTTGAAGCCTTTACATTTCTCCCTATTCAATTACATCTAATGAGATGAAATTCAGTTCCATGCTCAGACCCAGTGAGACTTTTCTGGACACTGGCTCAATCACCAGAAACTCTGTTGGGCACAAGTTTGTACACACACGAAAGTGGGCAAACAGCCCCTGCTGCCCTCAGGGGCTCACTTCTCTAAAACCGGGCTATTCATCCTCTTCCCACCCCCCAGCTTTTGTGCAGTCTCCGAACCTGATGAGCCAGGTGGCTCTACCTTTATCCAAGTTACCAAAAAATATGGACCAACAATGGCCTACACAGACCCCAGGGCCGGGCACCAACAAGGGTGCTATATTTCAAATCCTGCCTCCATGCCCAGGACTCCATTATTCTCCATTCCTTAGGTCATCCTCATTTTAAGGCAAGTGGGCCAGGTTGGTCAGCCAGGCCAACCCATTGAAGGGAGGAGCAGGCCGGGGCTCCAGGAGAGCCCTATGATGAAAGGCACCTGGCTCTGTTCAGAAGCTCCTGTCCCCTCCACCCAGCCCCGATGTTTAGATGGTTGAAGAGCAAAGAGAGGCCCTTGTGCAAATGGGCCAGGGGCCAATGGCCAGTCTGCACACAGCTGGGCTACTAGGAAAGGTTCCTCTTCCCCAATCTTCTCTAAGGCCCAAGAGAACTCACTGGGGGAACTGGATGCCCCAGGGTCCAATCTGCTCTTTGCTATTATGTCTGACATGGGCAGATCCCTCCCCTCTGTTGGTCTCAGTTTCCTTCTTTGTAAATGAAGTGGCTTGGACAAGATCAATGGTTTCCACTGTCTTGGAGGACCCTATTTAACATGAAAAACTTTAACCTTCCTGCCCCTGCCCCAATGACAGGTGTTATAGTACTGACATCTATTGGTTAAGAAAATACATAATAATAAAAAACTACCAGAAATTAAGCTCCACTTGCAAATGAATTTATATTTTGTTCATCCCAACATCTACATACACTTGAAAACCAGTAATGGCTCTATGTGCAAGGCAACTGTGAAAGTTTTGAAGCTTATGGGCTCACCTTTGTTTAGGAGGACACCTGGCAAGACCCCCCCCCCAGTTATAATTAGGATTTTGTAGCCAGAGGCAAAACCACTTGAAGGGGGTTAGAGTGCAGGGTTAGAGCAGAGCAGTGGTTGAGGTAGAACTGGGCTTCAAAGAGGATAGGTACCAGGAAAGATAGAGGGGTGGAGTAAGTCTTTAAAGTAAAGTCTTTAAAAAAGCTTTGGAACAAAACAAATGTCATTGGAATAAGAAAGGAAAGAGTCAACTGGGAACAAATATTTGGAGCAAATTGCATTCATTAAGGTCTGCTATTTGCTAGAAAGGAAATTGATGTGAATATGTATGAACAAGAGCCATTTCCCAATAGATAAACTGTCAAGGAATATGAATGGAAGTTTCAAAAGAAGAAATGCAAACTGTTAACTAATGTAACTAATGATAAGAGAAATGCAAATAACCCCACTCCCAGCAAAGAAACCAAGGTTCTACCTCATATAACCGAGATGACAAAAGATGAACATGGTCATTGTTGAAGGGATCTTGGGAAGGCAGGTACACAAATGCGCCATTAATAGAGCTGTAAATTGGTCCAGCTGTTCTGGAAATGAATGGGGAACAACGGCCCCAAAGTTGCTAAACTGTGCATATCCTTTGAGTCAGTGGCATATGCCCCAAAGAGATCTGAGACAGTGAAAAGACTCACATGTAGAAAAATGTTTATAGTCATGCCTTTTTTTGTAGCAAATAACTGGGAATGGCTGAACAAATGGTATATTAGGGTGTAATAAGAAAGGACCAATATGATGAATTCTGACAAACCTTGTATGAAGTGAGGCAGAGAGAAATGAGGAGAACCAGAGGGGCGTGAGTTGCACAGTAGCCACAACAACACACACGTCAACAGTTTGGAAGCCATCAACATCAATGCAGATCACTTCAATGACCAATCAGGACCTCTGAAAACTGAGGACAAAGCATGCTCAGAGGTGACGAGGGTGCAGAGGTACTCAAAGCCAATGGGCTGACTGTTGGTTACAAGGGGGCACTTCCTTGGGACAAGGTCTAGGGCATAGTGATAGTGTGAAAGGAAAGAAAGACAAAAAAAGAAAAAAAGGAAGGAAGGAAGGAAAAAGAAGGAGCAGAAATAAACCCAAACAAAAACATGCAGAGGAAAGTAGAAGGAAAATCAGAAGGGGCCATAGACTAACAGGGAAGTTTTGCTCACTCTTATGCTTAATAGATACTTTCAAAAATGATCTAATAAAAGTTCACGATCCTTTTTTTCTGTTCTTTGTATATGAAAATGTTCATGGTTGTTGGTACCAGTTAGCTTCATAAGAAGGAAAGGAAAACAACTAAAAAGAAAAGAGGGCGGAGGAGCCCCAGGAAAGCCGTGACACAGCAATGGGACCCTGCAGGTGGCAGCTGGGCTAGAGATGGGGCACAAGAAGTGACTCCCCCAGATGTTATTACCTTTGGGCAAGGACCTCTTCATCTTGTGCCAGTCATGCCTCGGCTGGCCTATAAGAGCCCACAGGCCCAGTTGGGATCCACCAGGCTAGGTGAGCTCTCTGCACCAACCCCACCCTCCTCTGCCCCTAGCTCAATCCTATGCCAAATGGTCCACATTTATACCAAGATCTGTGACTTTGGGCAAGCTGTACCCTGTATATCACGATTGCCTTTGGTCTGACTACTAGAATCTTTGGGATGGAAGAAGTGCAATTCTCAGTACAATATTCTTTATTTATAGATAAGGAAAATGAGGCTAAATCTTGTAACTTGCCCAATGTCCCAGAGAGAGTTGGGACCAGAGACCTTTTTTTTTTGGTGAGGCAATTGGGGTTAAGTGACTTGCCCAGGGTCACACAGCTAGTAAGTGTTAAGTGTCTGAGGCTGAATTTGAACTCGGGTACTCCTGACTCCAGGGCCGGTGCTCTATCCACTGCACCACCTAGCTGTCCGACCAGAGACCTTTTGAAAGCAAAAGGTCTACCTGGCTTCCAATCCTGCCACCAATACTTACTAGCTATGGGACTCTGGCCCACACTTGCTTGGCCTCACTGACTCAGTTCCTTCATCTGTTAAATGGGGATGGTAGTAGATAGCACCAATGTTAGAGAGCTGTGTTGAAAATCAAATGAAATAAGTATAAAGTGCTTTCTCAAATTAAAAGCAGAGTTGAAATGGGAGCCTTGATCCTGTGGAAATTTTGGAGAAAGACCTTTTAGAGAGTAGGTCACAGCCCTGCACTTCATTGGACAGAGCTGCAAGAGGAGGAGATGGCAGAAGGAAGGGGAGACAGACACAGACAGAGACAGAGAGAGATATATAGAGAGAGACAGAGAGAGATAAAGAGAGAGACAGAGAGAGAGAGAGAGATAAGAGAGAGAGAGAGAGAGAGAGAGAGAGAGAGAGAGAGAGAGAGAGAGAGAGAGAGAGAGAGAGAGAGAACAAGCCCCGTGTGGCCTGCCCACTCACTACATTCGCTTTGAAAAGAAAACCCATTTATATAGAAAGGTTGGCTTCTTGCCCAGGCTCCGCAGAAAGCTTTTCTGTATTCAATGTTACAATGAATTAAATTGATCATAATGATTTCTTTGTGAATGGAACTCTGCCTCTTGTCTCCCTCTGTCTCTCTCTCTCCCTTCCTCCGTCTTTCTATGTCTGTCTTCCTCTCTGTCTCTTAGAGAGATCTCTCGCTCTTTCTTCTTCTTTACCTCTTTCCCTGTGACATGGTTTTGATCAGGTTATTCTTCAACTCCATCCCCCTCCCCAAGTACATGCCAATCCAGAGGAGGAAGGGGTTGTATTGATCCAGCTACTCACCCTGTCAGCCGTATGGCCCACCCAGGTCCATCAGTCAGCAATCAGTTCAGGGGCTAATGTATATATATATATATATATACCCATCCTGGGCTGACGATACACTCAGCATGCAAGGACATTCAACTCACATTCTAGGAGAACCTAGGCACCTACAAAACTAATTTCTGAGAAAAAAACACCAGAAGTACATTGCTAGTAGTATTATTCCCATTTCATACAGTCAGTGTTAGAGCTAGAAGGAGCCATTAGAACACAGAATTTCAGAACTGGAAAGGACTCTGGGAAACTGAAGGAACATTGGCATGCAGAAAGAACATAGTGAAATATCCAAATGGGAAGGGATTTTAGAACACACAAATCTCTGAGCTAGAAAGGGGATTTCTTTGTATCCCTAATGCTCAACACAGTGTCTTGTATGGAGTGGGTGCTTACTGAATGTCTCCCTTGACATAGAGAGCAATATGTTTTAGAATAGGAACACATTCAGAGCCAGAAGCGGGCTTAGAATGGTTTGACCAGAAATGAGATTGAGATAAAACCTAGAATGTTAGAGCTAGAACGGACCTTTGAAAGCACAACAGGAAATGCCACAACCAGAGGGAGTCTCAGAACATAAAATATGAGAAAAGAAAGTATAGACTGTCAGAGTTTAGAACACAGGGCAGGAACCTTAGGAGAGAAAGTGTAGAGGCAGCCTTGATCTTTGTAAAACAGCGAATACATGACATGGGGTGTCACCACTAGATAGAAGGGACTTCAGGATATACAGTTCAGAGCTGGATGGGACCAAGAGAGCAGAGAGTCGTAGAGTGGGCTAGAAGGTCCGAACAACCTAGATTAGAGAGAGGGTACCTGAGTCGGAATGTGCATGCATGGGGGTGTGGGGTGTAGCATTAACAGGAGAACAAAGAACAGAGACCATCAGAATAATAAGAGACATTAGGAAAGAGAACGTTAGAGCTTGAAGGGATTTTGGGGTTAGAATTAGACCATCTAATATGGACCAAGGCTAGACTATCAGGTATCAGTTGGAAGGGGCCTAAGAACCGAGCAACGAGAACTTCTGGTCTGGTGGTGGTTGTTGCTGTTTGTTCTCTGTTCCCAAAAGAGGACCATGACATGGGGGTGATGTCATGACTTGCATTGAATTGGATTTGAGGGCTCCTCCAGAGCTATCTGGCTCCAGTGGCAAGATATATATCAGAAGGACTGGAGATGTCCCCCGGATGTTTAAGGTAATTGAGGTTAAGTGACTTGCCCAGGGTCACACAGCTAAGTGTCCAAGGTGAGAGTTGAACCATAAGGCCAGTGCTCTACCCACTGCAGCGCCACCTAGCTGCCCATCTGGTCTGGTAAAGCTTTTGGAAGTAGGGTCCCTTTTAAGGTCACCTACTAAAGCAGAGCTAAGGGAACCCAGAAGGGACTCACAGGACGGTAGCTTTACAGCTGAAAAGAACCTGTGAGATCATCTGCTCCTCCAATACCCACATTTTACAAAGGAAGAAACTGAAGTTCCATGAGAGAAAGGCCCAGCCTAGGGCTATGCAGAAAGGATGTGGCCACATTGGGATTGAAGCTGAACCCCAGACTTGTTCTTCTGGGCCAGGGAGCAGATGGGCCTTCCTGTAGCTCTCTCCCCCAGAGTCCATTCACAGTAAGGGGGGGACATAATGTGGGGAACTGGGAGAAAGGACCAGAGTCTGGGGACAGCAAATGATCATGGCAGCAGTGCTGGCCCCTTGAAATCTGGGGAGCCCACTTGGGGCATTGGCTCTGATGCCACATGACCCTGAGCAAATCAGCATCAGTTTCCTCATCTGTAGAATAGGAAAATTAACCCTTGCACTGCCTGCCGCACGGGGGAGTTTTGAGGGAAGTTTTTTGTAGTCCTGGAAGTACCATGGAGACTGGTTAGCTTCTGGTGTGTAGGTGCATGTGATGGGTGAGGAAGGGCTGGGGCCAGCAGGCAGGCAGGCACAGCCAGGGAGCGAGCCCAGCCGAGCTGAGCCCAGCCGAGCCAGCCAGGCAGGGAGCCCGGCATCTGTTTCTAATTTTCTTGTCAGGGATAATTACTTGTTAGCTTAAGTGAAACCTGGTGTTTGGAGTCCAAGTATTTATTGAGCTCGCCTCCCAAAGGGAGTTTGAAGATCTGAGTTCAGATTCTCCTTGTTCCTCAGTAGGTATAGACACAGGTAAGTTTCTCCCTCCTCCCAGCTCCTCCTCTTTCCTTGTAACTTTTTTTGGGGGGTGGGGCTCAGTGTCTCCCAAGGCTCCTTCATCATCTTGTGATGCTAGCTGTCCAGGCACTGAGTGCAGTGCCTAGACAGCTGGTTGAGAGTGAAGAGTCCCTGAGTTCAAGTCTCTCCTCTGCTGCCTGATGGCTGTGTGCCTCTGGGAAAGTCTCTCTGCCATCTCAGTGCTCCAGGCAGTTTCCCAACACTAGAAGTTGGGGAGAAGTGACCTGCATAGGTGGAGGGTGTTCCCTTACCTAGGAGTTCTTTGTGCCAATGAAATCCCAGGCCTGGGCCCTATTGCCTGTGATGTGGGATATGTTCCCCTCTTAGGGCCTCAGTTTGCTCCTCTATAACTTAAGGCTTTGGTGTAGATTATCTGTTTCCAGGTCCATTCCAGCTCTGATGGCCAGAGTCTCTTAATAGAAAGTGGGTCCACATTTCTTTTCTTTTTTTATGATCTCTTTGGGATTCAGACCTAGTAGTGGTATTACTAGATCAAAGGGTATGCACAGCCCCATAGCCCTTTGGGGTATGCTCTCCAGAATGGTTGGATCAGTTCACAACTCCACCAACAATTTATTAGTGGTCCGATTTTCCCACATCTTCTCCAACATTTATTATATTCTTTTTTGTCATATTAGCCAATCTACTAGGTATGAGGCAGTAGCTCAGAGTAGTTTTAATTTGTACTTCTCTAATCAATAGTGATTTAGAACATTTTTATGTGACTTTAGATAGCTTTAATTTCTCCATCTGAAAACTGCCTGTTTGTATTCTTTAACCATTTCTCAATTGGGGAATGATTTGTATTCTTATAAATTGGACTCAATTCTCTATATATTTTAGAAATGAGGCCTTTATCAGAAATACTGGCTATAAAAATTGTTTCCCAGCTTTCTGCTTCCCTTCTAATCTTAGCTGCATTGGTTTTGTTTGTGCAAAACCTTTTTAATTGAATATAATGAAAATGATCCATCTTGCACTTCATAATGTTCTCTATCTCACCTTTGGTCATAAATTCTCCTCTCCATAGATCTGTGGTCCTCTCACATGATTTGAGTCCCCCAAGGCTCCCACTGCCCCTCTTTTGCCTGATTACCTGTGGGACACTCAGGACCACTGAGGCAGTCAGCCTCATTTTCTGTCCCTTGACACCCCCCACCCCTTTTGTATGTCTTTTTTTGTTTTTGTTTTTTTAGTGAGGCAATTGGGGTTAAGTGACTTGCCCAGGTCACACAGCTAGTAAGTGTTAAGTGTCTGAGGTTAAATTTGAACTCAGGTCCTCCTGACTCCAGGGCCGGTGCTCTATCCACTGCGCCACCTAGCTGCTCCTCATATGTTCTTTTAGGAAACAGCAGCAGCTCTTAAGTGTCTAGCTTTTTAGAAACTCTTTAGTCCTGGTGTCAGGTCCTCTGATGGAAGAAGATCAGGGAGGTGGAGGTTTGGGGATGAAGGATGTGATTCTGCAATCAATTCAGCCCTGGATTAAACACAGGAAGAATAGTACTCGTTGAGATTTCTCTAGGACTTTAAGACTTGTGAATGTGTTTCCCTTTTGAGGTGGGTAATGTGGGTATTATCATTAAGGACAAGGAAATGGAGGCTCACAGAGGTTAGTTAATTGACTTGTTTAAGATCACTCAATTAGTAAAGATTGGGGTCAAAACTTGGTCTTGATAAGAGAACAATAAGAGTACATGGGACCAAACTGGAGTGGAGGAGGGCAGGGGTAGGGAGACTGTTCATTTGGCTCAGGGTATGGAGGGGACTTATAAAAATGGGATGACACCAAGGAAATGAGGGGGAAAGCCCTCGGTACATGTACACATGCGTACATGTGTATGCCGGACCACATGCATACATGCATGTGCAGTGCTGTGTGTCTGTGTACACATGTGCACGTGTGCATGCTTGCGTGTGCATGCAGAAACACATGTGCCAAGCCCAAGGGAACAGAACCAGATAACAGGGATCCACTTGAGCTTTCAGAAGATTCTGGGACATAATTGACCAAGCTGGTGGAGCTTCAAAAGTGAGCCCTCGCCCTGTCCAAGGTGGTCCCCTACCTTGCGCTATGTCGGCTGATCCTCAGACAGGACCAAGAGGAAGCACCAGAGATGCTCTTCACTTAGCCACATCCCTTGGCCTCCCTCCCCTCATCCTCTGACGCCCCATCTTGACAGTTCCTACCAAGCAGCCAGGCTCTCTGCCTCCTGGGGGAGAAAGGTCCAGCTTAGCTTGGGCCCAAGGCCCATTCAAAGGCACCGTGTCAATCATTACATGGTGAGGTCCCTCCCCCCAACTCCTCAACGCTGACAACACTGTCAACACCAGGGCCATGCTTGGTCTTGACTGAAGGGGGATGGGCCCCAATGACTTGTACCCTTGTACGGCTGCTTCTAGGGGGAACCGGGTGCTCATAGAGTACCCTATAGTTTGCTTCTTCCCCTGTGATGAGCACTGACAAAGCTCACTTTGACATGAGGAGGGGCAGAAATGGGAGGCAGGGCCCTTGGCAATGGCAGGCAGAGTTTGTGGCAGCATTACTGGCCAAAGGGGCTTGCAACTGCCCTGGTAAGTTACATCTTGGTATTTAAGATGGCAAGACCAAGGCAGAAGCCTCCACTCCCACATTTGGTGACACCTGGGAGACATAGTTTGGGAAGATGCTCCAGACTCCTTCCCAGAAGGCAAGCATCCCCAATGTGTCCCCAGGTATGTAACCTGGGCCCAGAAGTGAAGCCCAGGAGGTGTATGGCCAACGTTCAGTCTTGGAGGAGGGGCTTTCACGAGCCCTTCTCTTTGGCTCAGACTCCTACCCCTGACAGCACTGGAACACAGGATGCCATGCCCTCACTCAGGATTTCTTCTGAGAGTCTCAGAATTTGGTCCACATCTCAGTAACAGCACCATTATGGGATATAAATAAAATCTGAAATATGGGACTCATTTTATTTATCCTGACCAACACACAGACATACACCCCTCCCACATCTTCAAGCCTATCATGGTTGAGAGAACCCCCTTTCCCTTTCTTGTATGGTTCATCTTCCCAGGGACTTCTGTAGCCTTCAAGATTAGCCCCAAAGGGACAAAGACTCCAGGTGCTAAGAAAATCCAGCCACCCTCCCTATGATGTATCTTGTAATTTCAGGGAGTCTCTTCAATATGCTCTTGAATTAAATGACCTATGGGTTGAGCTAGAGTGGCTCTCTGAAGGTCAGGACCATGACTGGCCATGGAGAGTGGCCAGGGGCCCGAGGTGGACAAGTGCCGTGGGGCCAGCTGTGGCTGGTGACTCTGGACATTGCCTGAGTAGCAGCCAATTATGCCGTGTACCCAACAGTGGGAGCCAGCCCAACCAGTGGGCCCAGCTGTTTGCATATCTTAACAAGCCTGAAGGAAATGTCTTGTTTGAAAAAACAAACTTTGCCAGGCCAGCAAAATAGAAGGGTTTCTCACTGATGGGCTCAGGAAAAGGCACAGCTGGTCAGGAACAGTTTGGGTGTTTAGACAAAGTGCTCACAAATTTCAGCAGCTGTTAGCATCTGGAGGTGTGCTTGTGGTGTTCAGGGCTTCAGAATCAATTTCAGTCTTGAGTGTGCCTGAGCCATGGAGGTGCCCCTCTCTTGCCCTCCCTCTCGCTTGGCTCCCGTCTGTCTCCTGCCTCTCCAGGAAGGCTGGGTGTGTATTCAGCCAACCTCAGCCTTTGGGCCCCTGCAGCCTTCTGAAGATTGGGTCTGGATGAGATGGAGTTGAGAAGAGAGGGGGAGGGTGGGAAGCTGGGCAGGACTGTTAGCCCAGAGGAAGCTGGCTTGGCACCAGCATTCCTTGCCCTGCTCAGAGACAGGGGCCCTTGGCCATCAAACCTTCCACTGTGGCTTCTTGAACCATTAGCAGTGTTGGGGACTTAAGTAGGAGCTTGGGGAAAGGAAGAACCCAGAGGTTGGGTGTTGGGACAGGGGCAAGCTCTTTCTTCTGGGCCCTGGTGAACATGAGGTCTAGGGCAACAGAACCTTCTTCTTGGGGCAGTAACTGCCCTGGGAGCCTGTAACCTAGGTTCTCATTTGGGCTCTACCCCCCTAAGTCAAAGGGCTTAGCTAAGTTGATTTCTCCCTGTGCCTCTGCTTCCTCACCCTCCAAAGGGGAGGGTAAGACTAGTGTCCACTCTTCCTCTCGGCTCAAACGTTCTATGTTCTGGATTTTCAGATTCCTCACATCTTGGATGTTCCCTGCTATAAGTACGCTGGAGGAGGCCCAGAGGAAGGTCGACAGGACGGTGAAGGGCCATGCGCTGATCCCTTGGGAGGAGCTGATGAGATAAGCTGGGGCATTTCCCTTGGAGAAGAGGAGACACAGAAAGAAGACGGTTGTCTATCTTTGAGTCTCTGAAGGAAGCCCATGCTAGCAGTGATGGATGGGAAGGTCAGGGGAGGCAAACTGCTTCTCAGTGAGATTGGTCCCAGAGGGGAAGGGGCAGGGACCGGCAAGAAGCAGGGAGATGTGGCTCTCTGGAGGTCTCTTGGCAGAGGCTGGCTGCCCACTTGTCAGCCATCACCAAGAGGCTTTCTGCTGAATTATGGGTTGGACAAGAGAACTTCTGAGGACTCTTCCTACTGTGGCCTTGTAGGGTTGTCTGAGACTTTCACTGGGCCCTGAGCTAGAAGACAGAGGCAGGCCCAGCAGGAGGCCATTGTGTCAGAGATAACACATGGAGCGTGGATTTGGGGAAGGGAGAGAACCATATCCAAGTCCTACCTCTGCCCATATAGACATGCACAGGGATATTACCCTCCTCTTCCTGCCCCATAGCCTCCTTAGCCAACACCCTGAAGGTTAGCCTCTCCTGATGCCTTCCCTGTGTGTCAACAAACATATACACATGCTGACACAGGGATGGGCATGTATACCAACATGTGTGTACATGCAGCTCAACACATGTACCACTGCAGACTGACATGGATGGCTCTGAAGGCAGATATGGTGTGTGGCCCTGCACACTGCCACACATGCACACACATGCACCCCGACATGCATGTATTCATGATTGTTCATGTGTGTACACCTGTGCAGCCCGACACACTTGTACCCATGCAATTGGACATGTGTGTCCCTGATTGTGTACATATGTGTACATCTGTGCAGCCCAACACGCTTGGACCTATGCAATTGGACATGTACACCCCTGATTGTGTACATACATGTACATCTGTGCAGCCTGACACGCTTGTACCCATGCAATCAGACACACACACCCCTGATCGTGTACACACGTGTACATCTGTACAGCTTGGCATGGGGGTGTAGCCAAGCAGGCTAAAAGACACCCCCCTCACACACATATCTTTGCTCCAGCTGTGTGTTGGGTCCCACCCATCCATTCTCAGTCCATGATATGGGACCCCAGCAGACTCTGCCAGCCCTTCACTCAGTGCTCCCTGGCTGTTTGCTGTGATGAATCGCATCTGGCTTTTCCCAGCTTATGGGCGGCGGATGGCTGCGCGCTCTCCCTGGTTTCTCCGTGCCCCCACCTACCTGCCCTCCCTTTACCTCCCACTCCAAAGATACAGCGCTAGCCTGCAGCCCTTCCACTGGGCCAGGGGCATGGCTCCATGGCCCCATGGCTCCAGCCCTGCCTCGCTGGCTTCTCTGAGGTTTCCCCGCTAGACTCCCCTCCTGCCCAAGCCCTTCATTTCCTGGGCTTTCATCGGAATGTGAGCTGAGCTCCCCGGGCCTGGCCTTTCTATAGCTCCTCCCGCCTGACTCTCCAGCCATGTCCTCATCTTCATTCCTGAGAGCCGCCCGCCCAGCCCCTGGGGACCTCTTTTTATTGCTGGGGTCAGGGGGCTCCTGGGCCCACTCCCTTCTATAAGAAAAGCTGCCTCCCTCCCCCTTGCTTTCACACAGAACCCCTTCCCCTCAGGGGAAGACAAAAGCCAATGGGTGGGAAGAGGAGGAGGAGGAGGAGGAGGAGGAGAAGGGGGAGAAGGGGGAGGAGGGGAAGGGGGAAAATAGGAGGGGGAAGAAGAGGGAGGAGAGGGAAGACAGGAGGAGAGGAAGAAAGGAGGGAGGAGGGGGAAGAAGAGAAAGAGAAAGGGCAGGAGGAGGCAGCAATAGCAGCCTCTGCTGGGCTTTGACTCCACAAAAGGCTGAAATTACATGGCCCAGGTGCAGTCTGTGCTCATCTTGCCTTGGACAGAATCACAGACTCCTCGAATCAGGGGATGTTTGTCTGCCCACAGCATCCAGCACGCTGCTTGGCACAGCAGGCACTTCAAAGATGCCATGGATTTGAATTAAATTAAGTCAGAGGCCCATAAAATGCCAGGCTCCCAGAATGTGGAGCCCAGCTTGGGGCTCTTCCAGCAGGCTAGGAGAGAGGTGATGAGGGCTACAAACGGCGTAGGGCCAGTGGGAGTGAGGAGAAGGGGAGACATTCTGGGGGGTGGGGAGCGACAGCTGGTTGGCTATGGTGTGGGGGCGCTGAGTATCATCCAATGTCTCCGTTCCCTTCTCCTCATCTCCAATCCACATTCCTACAGCCTCACAGCATTCCAACACTCCCATCCCCAATGGCCATCTTCCCATTCCTTCTCCACTCCCTCTTCTCCACATGCACGCAATGCAAAGTCTTAGCCAGTCCCCTCTTCTCCTTTGCATCCATCCTCTAGTCTTCCGTACGCTCATCCAACCAGCGGCCAAGTGTTAGCAATCTAGCCGCCCCCCCCAATGCCTAGCATGTGACCTTTGACTTTTACCCCATGGTAGCCAGCCTCGTTTTGAAGACCATCTCCCCTCATCCCCACTGCTCCATCTCATGAACCTTTCACTTGGTCTCTCTGCCTTCTCCAAGTCACCCTCTGCCCAAGTGACTGGTCAATGACTTTCCATGACTTTCCCAGATCTCCATGACCAAGCATAGTCTTCCATCTTCTGTTGAGGGCCTCCCACAGTTTGGCTCCATGTCCTTCTCCAGCCTTATTTCACATCATTCCATCTCACCACAAACCAAAGTAAGTGCTACTTGCAGAGCTCCATTTCCCACCTCTCAGCCTTTGCTCAGTCTGTTCCTAATGAATGAGATGCACTTTCCTCCTTAAATCTGCCTCTTGGAATACTTGGCTTCCTTTCTGTCTCAGCTCAGGTGTCACCTTTCTGGGGAGGGGGGCAGATCACTCTTCTTCCCTGATCATTCTCTTCCTCTTCATTTCCCTTGGTTTTTACTCCTTTGTGTCTGAGCTCCCCAGTGCGGTCATGTTGCTCCTTAGGAAAGTCTGCTTGGATTGAACTAGAGTATTCTTCTCCACTGAAGTCTTCAATCCTCATTCCCTTCCCTCATCTTCCCTTGCATCTCTCACCATCCTCCCTCCTGATGACTGTTTGCATTCTAATCTCCATCCCCATCCCCATTAGGGCATCCACCCCCCATCCAGCTCAAATCTTCCTTCCCCAATCCCCAGTCTCTTCTTCCCAAACACTCCCTGATAACGTGGGATTCTCTTCTACTGGGGCACAGGATGGATGGTGCTCAGAGAGAGGAGGTTTATGGGGCTGGGAGCCAGGAGCCCTAAGGAGACAGAAGCCAATGGCAAGGGCACACAGCTGACATGCAGTTAGCAGGCCAGTCACAGGCCTGCACACAGGCACTGCCATTGAGGGGACAAGGAGAGTGAGCAGCCCCTCCAGATCTGGGGTTCCCTCTAGTGCAGGCCCAGAAAGACTGCTCTGATGGTGCAGCAGAGAGGAGTGTGGGGTAGCCCCCTTGACACCCATCCTAGCTCAGAAGTGATGGCCATTTCTGTCCCCTTTGGGGGATTCTTAGACACCTTTGCCTCTTTCTCAGGGTTATGGGAAACCCTTGGGCTGTGCGACCTGACTTTGACATCTCAATTAGTCCCAGAGAAGCAAATCCCAAAGAGGTTTCTGCTGGGGGCTTGGAGATCTTGACATCATAGATTCTCCATTTGGAAAAGTGGAGATGTGAGGAAACCAAGGTAGGGGGAAGGGGAAAGGGGGAGGAGGGAGGAGAGAAGCGAGGTGGGGCCTGACTGGGGAAGACAACAGAAGACAGAGCCTGAGCCAGGGCTGGCCCTCAGACCATCCGAAATCTGACTCGGGGAAGAGTAGGAGGACAAACCTGAAGGAGTGCAGCTCTCCCCAAGAGTTCCAGGGACTGACATATGACAGGCCCCAAAGGACAGAGCGGCCTCTCCCGACTCTAGTCTCAGTTCCGTGAGCCAAGCTCCCTATGCCTGAAGAGCAGTGAGGAGGGGATAGGATGGGGGTGGGGACTGAGAATGAGAATGGGGATGCCCATAGGTATGGGGAAGGACTCTATTCCTGTTCTCCCCACAGCAGCCCTTGGGGGCTAGGCCAGTCTTAGGGGGAGGCAGCGACACAGACACAAACTCTGGCTGCAGGGTGGGGACAGCTCCCTGGCATAGTGTGTATGTCTCTCTCTCTCTCTCTCTCTCTCTCTCTCACACACACACACACACACACACACACACACACACACACACTCACACTGACCTGGGGGATTGTTCTCATTAAGCATAGCACTGCTTGCATACACTGTAAGAAAAGGCAGGAGGAAGAATCAATGGCCGCAAACCCCTAGGGCCCCCCTTCCCTCTCCCCGACTGTGCCCCCCTCCCCACCCCTATCCCACTGCAATGGGGGCCTGGAGGACACACACACACAAACACACACACACACTCAGCTGCAATCCCCCCTCCGACCCCCCAGTCCCTCCCCCTCTGCTCTCTCTTGCCCCTTTCCAAAAGCTCACTCTTTCCCTAGATCTTCTCTTTCCTTCTCATCCTCTCTTTCTGCCCTGCTTTCTTTCCTCCATCTCCTCTCTTCTCCCTTCCTTCCTCTTGCCCCTTAAATTCTCATGGCATCTGATGCCATACTTTGTACATAGTGTTGGTTGAATGAATGAATGAGGCCTTATGTTGTAGGGGAACTTGAACTAGGACTCCAGAGATCTGGGTTCAAGTCTTGGTTATGCCATTAAGTTGGTGGGACCTATGGTAAGTCACTCACCTTCTGTGGCATTGGGCTGGGCCATCTCAGAGTCCTAAGGGATTTTGGCAGTGGTATCAGGGAAAGTCCTGTCTCAGCCAGCTTCCAACATTCTTCATAACCAAGCAATTCTTCGGCCTGCCCATCCACCTACCGGCTGACCTCCCTTCAGCAGGGTGCAAAAGAGCATTGCAGAGCTGGTAGATGTTAGTGTCCGGGGTCAGGGGAAATTAGTGTCTGTTCGTGTCAGGGGTAAGGAACAGGGTTGGGGGCCACTGTCCTAGAAGATTGGTTTTGTTCTGCTCTCTGTTTCTCCCCTTTCTTTTTTTCTCTCTCTCCCCCTCCCTTTCTTCTCTCTCTGGCTTTCTCTCCCAACTCCTTCTCTTCTCTGTCTGTCTGTCTCTTTTTTCTTTCTTTTTTAAAAAGATCATCTCATTTATTTATTTATTTTAATAAACATTTTTTATTTAAAGTTTTGAGTTCCAAATTGTATCCCTCCCTCCCCTCACCCCTCTCTGAGGCAGTAATCAAATATAGGTTATACATGTATAATTATGTAAAACATTTCCATGTAAATCATTTTGTAAAAGAAGACTCAAATGAAAGAAAAAATGAAAGAAAAACGTGAAAAATAGCACATTCAGTCTGTATTCAATCAATATCAGCTCTTTCTCTGGAGGAGGACAGTATGCTTCATCACTAGTCCTCTGAGATCGTCTTGCGTCATTATATTGCTGAGAATAGTTAAGTTGGGGGCAGCTAGGTGGTGCAGTGGATAAAGCACTGGCCTTGGATTCAGGAGGACCTGAGTTCAAATCCAGCCTCAGACACTTGACACTTACTAGGTGTATGACCCTGGACAAGTCACTTAACCCTCATTGCCTTGCCCCGCCAAGTGGTAAAAGTAATAAAATACTTAAAAAAGAGAATAGTCAAGTCATTCACAGTTCTTCATCAAACAGTATTGCTGTCTCTGTGTACAATGCTCTCTTGGTTCTGTTCACTTCACTATATATCAGTTTATACAAGTCTTTCCAGGCCTTTCTGAAATCATCCTGCTTGTCATTTCTTATAGCACAATAATATTCCACCACCATCATATACCACAGCTTGTTTAGCCATTCCCCAACTGATGGGCATCCCTTTCATTTCCAATTCTTATCCAGCACAAAAAGAGCTGCTATAAAAATTTTTGTATAAATAGGTCCTTTTCTCTTTTTCAGATGTCTTTGAGATATAAACCTAGTAGTGGTATTGCTAGGCTAAAGGGTATGCACAGTTTTATAGCACTTTGGGCATAGTTCCAAATTGCCCTTGGTTGCATAAGTTAACAACTCCACCACTAGCGGATTAGCATCACAGTTTTCCCACATCCCCTCCAGCATTTGTTATTTTCCTTTTTTGTCATATTAGCCACTCTGATAGGTGTGAGGTGGTACCTTAGAGTTGTTTTAATTTGTGTTTCTCTAATCAATAGTCATTTAGAGTATTTTTTCATATGACTATAGATAGCTTTGATTTCTTTGTCTGAAAACTGCCTGTTCATATCCTTTGGCCATTTAACAATTGGGGAATGACTTGTATTATTTTTTTTTGTGGGGCAATGAGGGTTAAGTGACTTGCCCAGGGTCACACAGCTAGTAAGTGCCAAATGTCCGAGGCTGGATATGAACTCAGGTCTCCCCGAATTCAGGGCTAGCGCTTTCTCCACTGCTCCACCTAGCTGCCCTAACTTGTATTCTTTTTTTTCTTTCTTTTTCTTTTTCTTTTTTTTTTGGTGAGGTGATTGGGGTTAAGTGACTTGCCCAGGGTCACACAGCTAGTAAGTGTTAAGTGTTTGAGGTCGGATTTGAACTCAGGTCCTCCTGACTCCAGGGCTGGTGCTCTATCCACTGTGCCACCTAGCTGCCCCACTAACTTGTGTTCCTATAAATTTGACTCATATATAGTTCTCTCTATATTTGAGAAATGAGGCCTTTGTCAGAGATACTTTTTGCAAAAATTCTTTCCCAGTTGTCTGCTTTCCTTATAATTTTAGTTGCATTGGTTTTGATTGTGCAAAAGCTTTTAAAGTTTATATAATCAAAATTATCTGTTTTACATTTTGTAATGCTCTCTATATCTTTTTTGATCCTCCATTCTTCCCCTGTCCAAAACTATTCCATGCTCTCTTAATTTGCTTATGGTTTACCCTTTATGTGTAAATCATGTATGCATTTTGACCTTATTTTAGTATATGGTATAAGATGCTGGTCTATACCTAGTTTCTGCTATACTGTTTCCCAGTTTTCCCAGAAGTTTTTGTCAAATAATGAGTTTTTATTCCAAAAGCTTGTACCTTTGGGATTATCATATACTAGATTACTATAGTCACTTACTGTAATGTAATTTGTACCTATTTTATTCCACTTATCCACCACTCTGATTCTTAGCCAGTACCAGATTGGTTTGATAATTACTTTTTCTTTCTGAAGAGTGTTTGCAGCACCATACAATGGACTATTAGCTCCCTTCCTGGCATGTGGCTGGAAAGATGTGCTTTCTGATTATTTCTCATCTCCATCTCTCTCACTAAAATTTCCTCCCCTCCTTCTTGTTCTGAGACAAGGTCTTTTCTCCTCTCCAGTCCCACTCAAAGGCAAGGCCCCAAATGATAGCATCTGTACCAGTAGACACTTAGTAATTTTTCTATATGAATGAATGACTGGATGCACATTTTGATGCTAGCATAGGCTGGCAGAGCTGCTAGGGACCTTACAGATGACCCAATCCAAACTCATTTTACAAAAGCGGTTTGGAGATGGAAAGGGCTACAAGATCATCACAAATTTCTTGAAAGGGGGGATGGGATGTAGAATGTCAGAGCTGGCAGTGAGCAGAGCGCAGAGCATGCTGAAGCCAGATACAGCCTGGACTTTGGCATCACAGAATGGTAGAGGTGGAAGGGACTCTTTGGAAAGATGGAAAAGGGAAGTGACTTACCCACGAGGTCGTGGCTAACAAAGGGCTGAGTTGGGACTGAAAGACGGTGTCCCAAGGAGCCCTCTGCCCAGTCTACCTGCAAACTGAAGTCATAGACTGTCCGAGCTGGCAGCAGGGACTGGACAATGAGAAGAGATGACATGAATGGAGCACTTCGAAGTATGTGGGGCAGCTTACTCATGGTCTCTCATTTGATCCTGGTGACAACTCTGGGAGGTAGGGCCAAAGAGCATTGTCATCCCCATTTTGCAGATGAAGAAACTGAGGTTAAGGGGAGTAATGTGACACCCTCTGGGGCTAAGCAGGGTTTAAATCCACTTCTTGGGTTCCTAGGGTGGTTCCAGAACACAAAACCAACTTAGAACAGGGAGGCACCTCAGCAGCCACCAAGCCCGATTCATACCTCAACAAGAATGATACTTTTGAAAATTCCCTTGACAAGTGGTCATGGTTACTTTTTTGCTTTGAAACATCTCTGATCCTTCAAAGTTATTTTCCCCAACAACCCTAAGTCTGCCTCCTGCCCCAATACAGCTCCTGATTCTGCTCTGAGGCAGACAAATATGAGCACTCTGTCATGTTGGAACATTCAAAAGCCTTGAAAACAGCATGTGTCTCCCCCAAGCCTTCTCTTCTTCTCCAAGCTAACTAGGCTCGGTGTTTTCAGTCAGTCCATTGAGATTGAAGTCCCCTTACAATTCTGGTTACTCTCTTTTAATGGGCCCCACTTTGTCCTACAAAATGTGATGCTTGGATCAGAAGACCCAATATTTCTGATGTCATTGGACTGCTGCAAGATGACAGGATCTCTAGGTTGGAAGGGACTTTGGTGGTGAGGCCATCAAGTCCAACCCACACCTGAACAAGGACCCCACCCCACCCCACCCCACTCTGTCATAGCTGCAACATTTGGAGAGCTCTAATTGGTCAGCAGGCAGATCTTCCTTAAAATAAGCTGGGATTGACCTCTTTGAAATTTCAACCCATTATCCTTAGTACATCCCAGGGGGAATGAAGAGAACTGGGCTGCTAACTTACTGACCTCTGCTCGGCAGACTCTATTATCTTCTCCTTTTTGAAATAACAGGATAACTGTTGGTTACCCTTCTCCAGTCTATAGCCCCACTCCTATTTTCCAGGAATGTCCATATAGCACCACCAGGAGCTGCACCATCCCATTTTCCAGTTTGGAAAGAGGAGGGAAGGAGAGGGCTATTCCTCAATTTTTTCCTCTGAGTCCATCAGCTTTCTATCTGGAGTTGGGTAGCAGGTTTCATCATGAGTCTTCTGGAATTGTGATTGATCACTATCAGAGTTCCTAAGTCTTTCAAAGTTGATTATCTTTATAATATTGCTGTTACTGTGAACAATGTTCTCCTGCTTCTGCTCATTTCACTTTACACCAGGTCTTTTTAGTCTCCCCAAGTTTTTCTGAAACCATTTTGCTCATCATTGCTTATAGCACAAGAGTATTCCATCACAATCATATACTACAACTTGTTCAGTCATTCCCCAATTGATGGGCATCCTCTCAATTTCAAATTCTTTGCCAACGCAAATAGAGTTGCTATGACGATTTTTGTACATATGGATCCTTTTCCTCTTCTTTGAACTCCTTGGACTATAGACCTGGTAGTGGTATCACTGGGTCAGAGGGTATTCACTTTTGGGACCAGCATAGGAAAGAGTAAAGCATAAGAACTCTGGAAAGACAGGAAGGGCTCAGGATATGCAGGTCTTTAAAAGCCAAAAGGAGAATCACTGGAATTTATCTGGGGGTGGGGTGGGGTGGGAACTGAGATGGCCAGACCTATACCTTTAGAAAAATCTCTTTGACGGCTGAGTGGACTGGAGTGGGGAGAGACTTCAGGCAGGCAGAGCTACCAGCAGGCTATTACACTAGTCCAGGTGTGAGGTGATGAGGGCTGTCACCAGAAGGGTAGCAGAATCAGAAGAGCAAAGGGAAATAGGAGAGGTGTTGTGAAGATAGAATTGACAAGGTTTGGCAACATTGGACATGTGGGATGAGTGAGGAGAAATTAGAAAGAGGAGAAGGTTTTGGCAAAAAGATGACTTCAATTTTGGAAATGCTGACTTTGAGATGTCTATGGGACATCCAGTTGTCTGCAGATTGTCTGCATCTTCTTCAGTCATAATGATTGCCCCGGGGTTTGTTTGTTGGACACCTCACCCATACTCTAGTCATGTTTATGATCTCAATATAGAAAAATCCCCCATCTCATTCTTGGCCATGAGAATGTCTTCTTCTACAATGCTCCCCCTCCCCTGTTACCCATTCTAACCAGCTCCTGCTGTCCTGGCTTCTTTTCAGTAAGGTAGTCCAGTTAAGGGACTCATTCCAGAACTCTCCCTGACACCCAGGAGGTCAAATTTACCTATTCTGCTTCCCCTTCCTTGTTCTACTATACTGAGACCATGGCTTGTCCTGCTGGTTCTTTTCTTGGATCTTGTCTCCCATGAATGTCTAAGTATCTCTATTACTATTCTTCCTATGTTGTGCCTCCTCTTTGCAGTAGCAAGGTCAAGCTAAAAGAGAAACTGGGACTATTAAACTCTACATAAGGATTCTGTTAAGGCTAAAATTCTAGCTATATTGTCTAAAATATCTAATGAGTGGTCGCCAATAAATTATAAGCTTTAGCAAGAGTTAGGCTTTTAAACATTTATTAAGGAGAATAAGAATTTGGTAAAGAGAGAGAGAAAGGCCTACATTCATCTATCTATTAAAGGGAGAACACATTTCTAGCTCTGCTCTCCGCCAGAGTCCACAGGAAAGAGAGAGTCAGAGTGCCTGGCTCCCCCTTCTTCCTCCCACAAGCAAACATCACTTCCTGACGCCAAAGAAAAGACGCATGGTCTTGCCCTCAAAGACCTTCACCTCATGGGTGGAACTCTTCTACAGTAAGTCTCCAGCTGGTGGCATCATTCCAATCGTTACAATTCCCAGAGGCCACAGATTGACTTTGAAAAGCCCATGTTAATATTATCTCAGTTTCTTGCCTTTTTCTTTATGGTGGTCGATATTTTCCAATGATATTTGAATCTGGTTGGGGCTGCATGGGCTTGACACCTCTGCCTTACGATATCCAGCTTGGACCATAGTGTCCTTCCTCAATTTAAACCCTTTTTGATCAACCTTGCAAGAAGAGCCCAATGGAGCCTTTCCTGTCCTTGTGAACTACTTCCCTGGCCAGGAGTCTGTCATTCTAATATTTTAAGCTATGATTCAGACATCTGACTTCACTTCTAAGATGCCATCTTTTAACCAACTCTTTACTTCCCAAATCTGAAGCCATTGCCATTGCCTTTGATGGAAAGCCATGAAGAAACGCATGCTCTACTCCTGATGGCCTTCCTCATCTTCAGCCATGCTTTCTAGCATCTTCCTGGCAGTCACAACGGCACGCAGAGTAGTCAGCCCCTCTTGGAGCTTCTCTATGATAGCTTAAATATGTGTCTGTTATAGTTTAGTACCTCTCAGAAGAAAAGCTTCAACTCTTGCTACCCAAGTCGTCTTCCACTGGCCACGGTCAGAAACGGGATTTATCCCTCTTATCATCTTAGGAAGTGTGGTTCATCATGCTAGCCCGCTGAGATCTTCTTTGGCTACTAATGCTGTCCAGGTCTTTTAGGACCCCAAGGGTCATGTGACAGTTAGGGGGCAGTCATGTGACTCTTGGGAGAATATTTTTGACTTGAACCTAGGGGTAGCATCTCTTACAGAACTGACCACGCTCCCTTCATGACCAAAGACTAGTCTATAGCCTGGTTGGGCGGGTGAGAAAGTAGATTTAGGTGCTAAGCTAGATTCTCTAGTTAAGAAATTAAATTCCTGCCTGGATGTACTAACTCTTCTCACTGTACTAAAGCAAGTGACACAGAGCTGGAAAGGCAAGCTAATATGATGGATGACAGAATGGGGCTTGCAGGGATTAAGGCAAAATCTTCCAGAATGGGAATTACAGAAGACTTGGGGTGGGGCAGGGCATGATGTGGCTGGACAACATTTCATGGGAAAAGACATGGGCAGTCTTAGTGGATTCAGAGGTTAGGATGAGTCAACTGTGTGTGTGCATGTGTGTGCGTGCATATGCATGCCTGTGTGTGTACATGTGTGTGTACGTGTATGCATGTGTGTGTGTGTGTGTGTGTGTGTGTGTGCTGGCAGCCCTCAGAACAAATACCCACGATGCTTTCAGAGACATTAATGGGAGGGAAGGAAGGAAGAAGGGAGGGAGGTGTGAGGCCTTTACCCTGGTCCGACATCTTGGTCTGCTGCACTGTTTGCCATGTGAGGTGAGTCACTGGCCAACAGGGACATGTCCAGATGTTCCTTCTCTCCTGGAAAAGGGCCCACCAGAGAGACTCTGGCTTCCCCCAGCACCAGTAGAATGCCACAGAAGGCCCTGTGAGTGAGGGACCCAGTGCTGCTGCAGAGAGATGGATAGAGTCGAAGGGCCTGAATTCGAATTCTAGCTCTGCTCCTGCCCACCTGCATGATCTTAAGCAAGTCCCCTGACCACTCTGTGTTTCCTCAGTTTCCTCCATCGAATGAGTAGCTCAGCCCAGGTGATCTCTAAGGGCCATCCCAGCTCTGATGTTCTAGAAGCCTCGCTTCCACTTTAAAGCCAGAATCACAGAAGGGTATCTCCCAAGGTTACAGCCAGACTCATGCATGGTTCCTGCCAACAGGGATGAAAGGCACATTGCTTCCCAGGGTCTAGCCTGTGACCTTCTCTCCAGGCATCCTCACCCTGACTCTCTCAAGGATCTGGCAAAATCTTGCCACCTTACTCTTCCTCAGAGCTGAGAGTCCAGGGGTGGCCCAGCTCCAGGCTGGCAGCTATGCCGCGACCTGCATGTAGCCCGGCCTGGCACCCCAAGTAGTGTCCTGAATCCTGGCTCCCTCTCTGGCAGGAATGTGGGGTTGGGCCCAGGTGACAGCTGTGGGGGTTTCCCTCCATTCCAGGTGTGTGGTGGACCCTGCTTCTGAGGAGCTGAACCTTCTGCCTATAGCCCACAGAGTGTGAGCACTGCCTCAGAAACACTCAGGCAACTTGGAAGTAAACATGAAGGGCTGGGCACATAACTCCACGGAGGCCTCTAGCCCAGGGGGCTCCGAGGGCCAGACCTACTTAGGGGATTTCAGGGACCTGGCTTCTCTGCTTGTCCAGAAAATGGACGGAGTTCCTAGGTCACCCTCTGTCAAAGTGACCCAGAGGGGGAGCTTCAAAAATGCTTGCTGAAGGGGCAGCTAGGTGGTGCAGTGGATAAAGCACCGGCCCTGAATTCAGGAGGACCTGAGTTCAAATCTGACCTCAGACACTTGACACTTACTAGTCGTATGACCCTGGGCAAGTCACTTAACCCACATTGCCCTGCAAAACAAAACAAAACAAAAAGAATGCTTGCTGAAGAGTGAGTGATTGGCTCCCTGAGCAAAGAGGCCCCCTCAGGTGAGCTCGGTGCCATTTGATCCTGGAGGCAGCAGACTTGGGCATCTGAGGCCCTGGCCTCCCATCCCAGCTCAGCCGCTTGTTACTCGTGTAACCTCGGGCAAGACACTTCCTCTCAAGGCCTCGGAAGCTCTGTTAGTAGTCCCAAGTCTGTGCTCCTGTGATCTATTAAACCAGGGCCTGTGCTTGCATGTCTCTGGTGGGAGCAGCCTTCCAGGAGTTTCCAAGGGGGTGGGGGAGGGGAATGTGACCTGGATACGAATCTGTACAATCCCCATTAGAATGTGATAAGCTTCCAGGAGATGACAAAGACTGGCCTGAGGGACTTGAAGCAAGAGAACAAGTGACAGACATCTTACAGCGCTCATCTGGGGCTCAGGAGAGCCTTAGATTGCAAGCCCAGGCCTGGCATTCGCTTTCTGTGTGCCAGCCTCTTTTAGTCTTATTTTCTTCTCTGGAAAAGAGGGCTAATAGTACATGTCCTACTTCCCACACATGGGTTGTTACGAGGTAGAAATGTGGGTACCCAAGGGCCATATTCCCACTCTACCTTCAAGAGGCAGAACTGGCAGATGGCCAGACCTATAGCCCAAGATGGCTGGAGAAGATACGGGGGGGGGGGGAGGCAGGGGGAAATAGATTCCTTGGTTCTGCCACTTCCTATACAAACTTGGGCCAATCTCCAGTTTGACCACATCCAGCTTACCTTGGTTCACAATCTCATGCCAGGTTATTGTGTAATATCGAGCTTTACACCATGGGACTTTCCTTTTGTCACCAGACACATCCACAGCTGAGCTTCCTTTTGGCTTTGACCCAGCCACTTCATTCTGTCTGGAGCTACTTGTGGTTGTCCTCTGCTCTTCCCCTCCTAGTGTGTCGAGCACCTTCTGACCTGAGGGGCTCATCTCCCATGTCATCTCTTTTATCATGTTAATACTGGCCATGAGGTTTTCTTGGCAAAGATCCTGGAGTGGCTTGCCATTTCCTTCTCCAGTAGATTACCTTTTGTCAGAATTCCCCTCTACGACTTCTCTATCTTGGGTAACCCTGCACGGTTTCACAGTTTCATTGAACTGCAAAGCCCTTCCACCATGACAAGGCAGTGATGGGGGAGGGGCACTATTGATTAGAGAAATGCAAATTAAACAATTGAGGTACCACCCCAAGCCTATCAGATTGGCTAATATGACAGGAAAGGAAAATGACAAAAGTTGGAGGGGATTTAGAAAAATAGGGACACTAATGCACTGTTGGTGGAATTGTCAATTGATCCAACCACTCTGGAGAACAGTTTGGAACTATGCCCAAAGGGCTATAAAACTGTGCATACCCTTTAACTAGCAATACCTCTACTAGGTCTGTATCCCAAAGAGATTCTTTAAGAGGAAAAGCACCTATATGTACAACATATTTATAACAGCTCTATTTGTGTTGGCAAAGAATTGGAAATTATGGGGATGCCCATCAATTGGGGAATGGCTGAACAAGTTGTGGTATATGAATGTGATGGAATACTATTGTGCTTAAAAAAATAATGAGGGGCAGCTAGGTGGCGCAGTGGATAGAGCACCGGCCCTGAATTCACGAGTACCTGAGTTCAAATCCGACCTCAGACACTTAACACTTATTAGCTGTGTGACCCTGGGCAAGTCACTTAACCCCAATTGCCTCACACCAAATAATAGTAATAATAATAATAATAATAATAATAATAATAATAATAATCAGGATGATTTCAGAAATACCTGGGAAAATTTACATGAACTGATGCAAAGTGAAGTGAGTAGAACCAGGAGAACATTGTACACAGTAAACAGCAATTATTTTACAATGATCAACTGTTAATGATTTAGCCGTTCTCAGCAATACCATGTTCCAAAACAATTCTGAAGGACTTATGATAAAAAAGTTATGCACCTCCAGAGAAAGAACTGATGGAGTCTGAATGCAGATTGAAGCCTATTTTTTACTTTCTTTATTTTTCTTCGGGAAAGGCTGTGTTGTCTTTTGCAATACAGCTAATACAGCAATATGTTTTGCATGACTTCATATGTATAATCTATATAAAATTCTTTGCCTTCTCAAGAAGTTGGAAGTGGAGGGAGAGAATTTGGAACTCAAAACTTTAAAAAATGAACATTAAAAATTGTTTTTACATGTAATTCAAAAAATTAAAATATAAAGATTTAAAAAATGCTTGGAAGTCTTCTATTACATTAAAGATCCATTTCCTCCCCCTGCTCCCATCCTTCTTCCCCCCACTCCCTCCATAGAATTATACTTAGCTTTTTAGGAAAAATATTTTTGGTTGCAAGCCTCTTTTGCCTTTTGGAATATTGTATTCCAAGATCTCTTGTTTATAGTAGAAGCTGCCAGATCTTGTGGGATCCTGACTATAGTTCCTTGGTACTTAAAGTTCATCTTTATAGATGTTTACAGTATTTTTCCTTGACATAGAGTCTTTGGATTGGGGCTCTGGCAATTCTAAGATTTTTCCTTTTGGAAGCCTTTTCAAGAGGCAATCAGTGGATTCTGTCTTCACTTTTCTCTCTGGTTCTAATATATATATGGTCAGTTTTTATTTATTATTACTTGAAATAAAGTGTTCAGAACTTTTAAAAAATCAGTTTTCAGATAGTTCAATGATTCTTAAATTATCTTTCCTTGACCTGTTTTCCAGATTAGTTGTTTTTGTCAGATATCTTATATGTTCTTCTATTTTTTTCAACCTTTTGATTTTGCTCTAAAATTTCTTGCTGTCTTGTGAAGTCATTGATTTCTGTTTGGTCTCTTCTAGTTTTCAGGGACTTTGTTACTTCATCAAGATTTTCACTTTCTCTTCTAAGCTGCTCATTTTACTTCCAATTCTTTCCTCTGGAGCCTTTATTTCATTTTAAATTTTTTAAAAAAACTTTATTTCTTTTAGGTATTCATCCATATTGTGGAAAATCCATTTTTTTCCCTTTGAAATCTCTGGTTATCATTGTTACAGAGTTACTTGCTCCTTTTGGGGGCTCTCTAGATGAATAAATTTTTTTATACTGGTCAATGTTTTCTTCAGTTTATCTTTCTAGATTTAGTCATGGAATTGAGACTTTGTTATGGGGCCAAGCCCCATTTACTGCTACTCTTTTGGGTGGCATGGTGATCCCTGCTTGTTCTCACCCTGGTCACCCTGGGTCCCTCTGCTGACCTACTTCTGGATCTTCAAGGCCCTCTAGGGAATCTGAGGACTGGGTGCTAGGGACCTTGGAGCCCTGGGCACCCTAGTCTCAGGTGCTGCCCTCACCCTGGTTACTTCTAAATTTTATTTATTTATTTTTGGCGGGGCAATGGGGGTTAAGTGACTTGCCCAGGGTCACACAGCTAGTAAGTGTCAAGTGTCTGAGGCCGGATTTGAACTCAGGTACTCCTGAATCCAGGGCCGGTGCTCTATCCACTGCGCCACCTAGCTGCCCCACCCTGGTTACTTCTGCTGCCTATAATAACCCTCCCCCTCCTAGGGCTTTCTCCTCATGCTGCCTCCAGACAGAATTTTCTCTGGCTCTGCTCTCATAATGCTGGGAGACTATGGGTGTCTGTGTGCTGCTGGAGTAGGTCACATAGTGTATTTTCTCCTTGGATATCTTCAGTATTTGAAGAAAGGAAACAATCATCTGTTAAATACTTACTATATGCCCTGCCACTGGATTTCGATGACTCAGGAAGAGAGAGTGAGGTTGACAACTTTATGCAATTCTGCCTTTAAGAGGAAATGTCATCGGTCCTCTTCGAAAATGAAGGACAGGGGCAGCTACGTAGCGCAGTGGATAGAGCACCGGCCCTGGAGTCAGGAGCACCTGAGTTCAAATCCGGACTCAGACACTTAACACTTACTAGCTGTGTGACCCTGGGCAAGTCACTTAACCCCAATTGCCTCACTTAAAAAAAATGAAGGACAAATAATCACAACTACTCACCAGGCACGGTGCTAAATGCTTTACAAATATTATCTCATTTGATCCTCACAATAATCTCCATTTTAGAGTTGATGAAACTGAGGCAGACAGCGATTAAGCAACTTGCCTAGGGTCACACGTCTCATAAGGGTCTGAGGCTGGATCTTCTGGACTCCAGACTCAGTCTCATCAACTGCAAGTGTACCTCCTGCTGCCTCTTAATCATCCATTAGCCCTAGCACCATTGAATGTGTCTTTTTAATTGCTTTTGCGGGGGGACATCCTGGTGAATGTAAGGGTATTTGAAGGTTTTCTTTTTCTTTCTTTTTTTTTCCGCAGGGCAATGAGGGTTAAGTGACTTGCCCAGGGTCACACAGCTAGTAAATGTCAAGTGTCTGAGGCCGGATTTGAACTCAGGTCCTCCTGAATCCAGGGCCGTTGTTTTATCCACTGTACCACCTATCTGCCCCCTGAAGGTTTTCTTGATTGGAATTGTTCTGATTACTGGGGACCATAAGCATCTTTTCCCATGGTTTCACTTCATGTTGTGACAATTCTCTGTTCTTTAATTTGATCATTGCTCCATCGGGGCATGTGTATTAATATTATACACATGTATTTTGGATGTCAAACCTTTATCTGTTCTATTTACTGCAAATGTTTCCCCTTATATAGCCTCTTTTCGTTTTCAAGAGGATACTTTTTGTGGTCGAAAATACTTTTTCTTTGTATAATCAAACCTATCAATTTTGTCTTCAATAATTTCTTGTATTTGTTTGATCAATGAAAATGTTTCTCCTTGTTGGGTAGGGGGGCATGGAGACTTAGTGACTATCCTGAAAAAAGTTCTGAGAGTCTTAGTGGACTGCAAGCTCCCATAGTTAGAAGTGGGATTTGGCAGCCAAACAAGCTCATGCATCCTTAGGATGTGTCGAAAGGCAGTGCTTCATGGGATAGGGAGGTGATCAATAATTCCACTGCGCTGTGCTCTTGTCAGTCTCTGGCTTGAGTATGGTCAGTTCTGCTCACTATGGCTTGAGAAGACCATTGAAAAGGTAACAACTGTCCCTAGGTGGGCAACCAGGATGGTCAAGAACCTGAAGTCTACGTCATATGAGGACTGCTTGAGGAATGAGGGATGGTTAGCCTGCACAAGGGACAACTCAGGAAAGCTTGGCCCCAGAACTAGAGCAGAACTAGCCAAGAGCTGACCCAGAATGGAATGGCAGCTCTCCCTACTCTAAGGTCTTCAGGAAGAGAGACTGGACAAGCACTTACCTGGGATATTCTACGGGGGGATTCCTTTGGAGTAGGGATTGGATCAGGTAGTCCGTGAGGTTTGGGGCAACTCTTAAATTCTGTGATTCTGTAACTATGTGATTTCTTTTTTCACAGAGAGACAGAGAGACACAGACAGAGAGAGACACAGACAGAGAGAGAAACAGAGAGTTAGTTTCCTTAAGCTTCCTGCCAGTTCCAGTTTATTGTGATATTTAGAGGGAGATATGGATCCCAATTTATTTTCTTTCTGCTTTATAGCTATATAATTTCCAAGCAGTTTTTATTTTTTAATTATTTTTTAAAAGACGGTTTTCAACATTTTTTTAAGTGGGGCAATTGGGGTTAATTGACTTGCCCAGGGTCACACAGCTAGTAAAGTGTTAAGTGTCTGAAGCCGGATTTGAACTCAGGTACTCCTGACTCCAGGGCCGGTGCTCTATCCACTGCGCCACCTAGCTGCCCCAACATTTGTTTTTATAAGATTTTGAGTTCCAAATTTTTCTACCTACCCCCTCTCCAAGACAGAAAACAATCTGATATAGGTTATACATGTACAACACATCAAACATATTTCTGCATTAGTTATGTTGTGAAAGAATAATCAGAACAAAAGGGAAAAACCTCAAAAAGGAAAAAACCCAAAAAAGTAGAAATAGGTTCAATCTGCATCCAGATTCCACAATTCTTTTTTCTGGATGTGGAGAGCATTTTACATCATGAGTCCTTTGGAATTGTCCAAGCAGTTTTTATTTAGTTCTTCAATTGGTTTTTCAAGCTTTGCTTTATCAGACAGAAACCTTTTATATTCTCTGAATTCTATTTAATTCTCTATTTTCCCCTAGATCTATTTCTTTTTATAATTATTTCAAAATCTGGTAAAGCAAGTTCTCCTTTAAATTTTCCTTTCCATTTTTCTTAATATTCCCACACATCTATTTGTCCGTATGAATTTTGTCAGGATTTTATCTAATTCTATGAAATATCACGTGGGTATTTTGATTTGTATGACAGTAAGTCTATACATTAATTTGGAAAGTATTGACCTTTTTATTGTATTTGCTAAACTTGGTCATGAACAATAGATATCTTTTCATTTCAGCTCTGCTGTGATTTCTACCCAAATCATTTCGATGGTGCCTTTGGTCTCGCATGTCGTGTGATGTGTGTGTCAATATGTTTGGTCCACGTTGTTGTTTTTGTTGCCAAGGGAATTGTTCTTTGTAGCAGTTTCCCTTGATTACTGGTGTCAAGGGAGGGAAATGCAAAGATTTTTCATGAGTTTATCTTGAATCCTGCTATTTATTGAAATCAGTTGGTATTTACACTAATTTGTGCATTGACCGTCTAGGCTTTGCCAGAATACAATCATAAGTTATGCCCTCTGCAAAGAGAAGCTTTTTCATTTCTTTATTTGCAGGGCTCATTCCCTTGATTTCTTTGTCATGCCTTATTGCTACTGCTAAGATTTCTTAAGCCATCTCAAAGCCTAGTGCCGAGAATGGACAACCCTGTCTTTTACCTTTTTTAATGGGGATACTTCAGGTGTTTCTCCATTGTGTATAATTTTTCTCATTGTTCTACATAGATAAGTTGTTATCATATTAAGGAAAGATCCTTCCATTTGTGTTTTCAAATATTTTAAACACATGTAAATGCTCTATTTTATCAGACTTTTCTCTGCATCTAACGATAAGCTTATGAAGCCTTTCTTTTTTCTCATGTTGATAGAATTGATTGGGATTGTTTTCCTAGTATCCAGTGATCCTTGCATCCTAGTTAGAAATCGTATGTGGCAAAAAAAATCCTATGTGGCTCTGATGAATAATTTGTGGAATGAACTGGTATACTCTGTATTTGATTTCCTATTCTGACTTGATCATCCTTGATGATCTTGGTCTGTAGCTTTCTTTTTCAGCCTTATCTTTGTTCACTTTGGGGACAAAATATCCGATTGCTCTGAGGAGTTATATATAGCTTAGCATCCTTCTCTATGTTTTGAAACAGTATAAGGAACATGGGTATTATTTGTCCTTTACAAGTTTGGTAGAATTTTCTTATGAATGCATCATTGCACCCAGCTCCTCTGCACTGCTTGGCTAAGGTCATTACTGATGGACTATGGTCTCTGTAGTGGCATATTGGGCTGAGTCCTTTCAAATGATTATGGAATCCCCTAAAGAAGTTTTGCATTGTTTTGGCATTTGATGGATTTGGTACAACGTCATCTGCAAATAGGGATATTTGGGAGGACCTCATCGTTAGGAAGCAATCTTTTTTTTTTCTCAACGGATTTTGTGCCGGGTATCTTCCATGGCACCGATGCCCAGTGCAAATGATTTCTCTCCATGTGTATGCCTGTTTTAATGCTGATTAATGAAGGATTCTTAAACACAGGTACTTCTCCCATTGCATTTGTCATAGAAGCACATATAATTTTAACATAGCCATTGGAAATACCCCATTTCACTTGTTTAAGGAAAGCTTTTTAGGCAGTAATTTTTTCTATTGGGTCAAAGGTATTTTTTAAAACAACAAATGATAGACACAATATGCCTGTATATTCTCCATATCTTTCTACCAATATATTGCGTGTTCTGTGATAGAAAATGGTCTGCAGAAGTCTACCTCCTTCCTTTTTGTTTTGTTTTGTGGGGCAATGAGGGTTAAGTGACTTGCCCACGGTCACACAGCTAGTAAGTGTCAAGTGTCTGAGGCCAGATTTTAACTCGGATCCTCCTGAATCCAAGGCGGTGCTTTATCCACTGCACCACCTACCTGCCCCTTCCTCCTCCCTTTTCAAGTTTTCATTAAGGAGAGTCACTCTACCCCCCTCTCAATAGCAAAGATATTCCCTGAGAGCAGGAACTGTTGCATTCATTATCTTTGTAATACCTTTTCCTAGCACAGTGCTTGGCACATAGGAGGCCCTTAATGAATGCTTGTTTGATTTGATTGGATACATGCATGGACCATTCTCATCATGATTTCATAGATATGAACAGGTAGGCATGTGGGGGTCTAGTTGCTTTCTTCTGGGTCACCTTATTTTGGTAAAAAAAAAATGTCATCTTTTCCATTCTTTTGGAATTTTCCCCTTTCTGAGATCTTAGCAATGGATCCATGCATACATTTAAAATGGTGTGTGGTGATTTCTCATCTATTAATATTGTTTGAACCTAATTTTGTGTGCTTAGAGACTGCACCCAGAATGCTGTCCCTACCTCAGTAACTCTCTAGGAATGCTGGGAATGGCTACAAGGAATTTGGGGATTCCCCTGGTCCTGGATCCACCCCAAATGCTCAGGTCTTGTTTTGGGTCCACCTAAGCTTGTGTTCTAGGCTCACTTCATGTGATTTGTGGTGACTTGTGTGTGATACCTTTGTCAAATGATTTGTGTGCAGATACCTTTGTCAAAATCCTGTGTAAACCTTGTAAACGTTCCAGAACCTGGGAAAGGGATCCACCCCTTCTTTCTGGTTTATGTGCTCTCCCTCTCCCCAAATGATCAGCCAGCACAGTAGACTTCCTTATCAGGTAGAGCTGATCTTTCTCCTTTCGTCTTCTTAATCATTATAGCCATTCCAACATTGGCGATAAATTGGCTAAAAAGACGACTGAGTCCAAGTGTGGTGGTCCCACTGTTATTGATGGTGAGGATAGGCAGCAGTAGAAACTTCAGCAGAGCCTCTCTCTCCTTTCTGTAGAGGATAGTACCTGTTCTAGCAGATTCCAGTGAAGTGCTGACCTGCTGTGAATTCTCTCATTTGTTCTTTGTTTCAAAGGCTACCTCTCAAGGGAGGAAGGAATTTGAAAGTGAAGAGAAAGAAGGAAAAATATCAACACAAATCTTTTGAAAAGTCAGCAGACCTGTTCATTTCTTGTCTTGAGATCATAGCTGTAGTGCTGGAAGAGATATTTGAGCTAATCTAATCCAAGGTGACACCATTTTTATAGACCAAATCCTCCACAATAGCCTGAGAAGTCTTTGTGGAGCATGCAGCTGTTCTTGTCCCAACGATGAAACTGGGGCCCAAACTTCTGCTGCCTCCCCCTGACCAAGGAGAGCCCTAATGTGCCCACCCTGCAGCTGAGAACACTGGGCACTACGTAATTGTTGTTGTTTGTTGTTGTTGCTGCTGCTGCTGTTGTTATTGGTGGTGGTGGTCCTTTGTTTTTGAAGAGGACCATGACATCAGGGTGATGTCATGGTTAGCAGTGAATTGGATTTAAGTGAGGGAAGGCTGTGGGAGGAAAAGTACATGTATAAGAAGGGGTGAGGATTGATAGCTGCAGGCTGAGGAGAGCGGAACTGCCCTCCCAAGAAGTGAGCCATATCCTGTGCCATGGGCACATGCCACTGAGTCTCTACAACCCCAGAACTGCCAGGAAGATGCTTCAGCCTTAACCCAGGATCAGAGCCCCTTGGTTGCCCCCACCCCCAACCTGGGCCAGGGCCCCTCCAGCTTGAGCTCATCAGAAGCTGGCTGACTTTCAAGGGGCACATTTCCCCCATATGCTCTCTTTCCTCTGCCAGCCTATACAGGGAGCTGCTGCCCTCTCTGAGTGGAACAAAGGCACTGCCCAGAGGAGAGAAGCCAAATCAGCTCCCTTATTCCAACCCTCCTCTAGCCGGGGGCCCCCATTTCCTTCCCCTAAATTCCCCCTACCATGCCCTTTCCCTAAGCCTCTCCACCATTTCCCTCCTCCCAGACTCTCCCATTCTCTTCCCCATTCCTCTTTGCTCCACCCCCCTTCTTTTGTCATCCCCCAGCCTCCTGTTATTCCCCTCTGTTCCTATTCTCCAACCTCCCCCCTGTTCTGTCTACCTAATTTCTACTCCAGTTCCCCATTCTATTCCCATTGTCCTGTTCCCAGCCTCCCTCTGTTCGTGTCCCCCCTTCTATCCTACCCATCTTTCCATTTTCCTCTTCCCATCTTACGTATTCCCCTCCCTTAGACCCCTCCACTCCCCTTTTCCTAGCCTCCCCATTCCTTTCCCCCAGCCTCTGCCTACAGTATATCCATTTCCTTCCCTTAGTTCCTCACCCCAAGTCTTCTCTCTCCATTCTCCTCCTCCAAGCTTCTCTTCATCATTTCCCTCCTCTCCCCATTCTCTGTCCATTGGCCTGTCCTAATTTCCACCCCCAATTCTTCTTTTTCTGATTCTCCCTCCAGAGTCAAATTGCCCAGTTCTTGAAGTGCCAATGAGACCGAAGTCATAGTTTGCTCTTTTTGTTGGTGAACCAGTTAATGAATCTTTACTGAGCCCCATTATGTCTGTAACGGCTTGTTGCCCTGAAAGGCAGCTGTGGGGGCAGAAGATGTCTTAGAGCTTCCCTAAGTGTATAATCTAGGTAGACAAAACCAAAGCAAACCCCAAGAGTGAGCAAGCTAAGAGGATTGATTGTTCAGTACAGACTCACAGAACAGTAGTGTTTCAAAGCACCTTCAACCATACAGCTTCAAAGGTGAGAACTTGAAGGGACCTTAGAACTCAGAATGTCCAAGCTTGGAAGCAACTTAAAACCTAGAACCCAGCTTGTCAGTGCCAGAACGGAACTTAGAACATAGAGCCTACAATGTCATTGATAAAAGGGACCTTAGAATGTCAGAGCTGGAAGAGGGGCTAAGTCCTTTGTTTTTCCAGAATGGGAAACCGAGGCCCATAGAGATAGGAGAAACGGAGAAGGGGCAGCCCCAGAACTTGTCAACAGAGTTTTCAATTCTTAAGTGGGACCCCTCTGGCATAGGTGGGACACAGCACAAGGCAGATCATTCATGAAGCACTGCCCCTTCCCTTGCTCTGCTAGCCAGCTTGTCTGCTCCATGTTCTCTCCCTCCTCACATGTCCCCAGAGCCCCTGGTGTCCTCCTCTAGGCCTGGCACACACCTGAGCCACTCCCAGCCATTAGAATGGCAATTACCTGAGGCTAGGAACTGGGTCTTCTCCAACTGTGTCTCCCTAGTGCCACATCTATCACAGATACTCAGAGTTGCAAGAGATCTCCTGATCTGGGCCCAAGAAGCCCCTCAAGCACATTTCCACCAGTGGGTGCCCAACCCACGTGCCTTCCACACGTGGAGAATCTCATCTTCAGACCACCCATTCCACTCTGGTTAGCAGTTGGTCAGAGCCAACACACTCACTTCCCTCCACCCTGAAGGGATGCTGGCTCCAGGCCCCTCTATCTCCTGCTCACTGGGACCCAGGTCCAGCACTCCAGAGGTGGCCTAGCCAATGCCACAGGATGCCCTGACCCACACCACCCTGATTTGTATCATGTAATCTATGCTTGTGCTGACTGACCTCAGTCACTAATGCCCTGAAGTCAGTTTTTGGCTGACTTGCTAGACAGTTCTCCATGTCTCCCTGCCTTCCACTTGCTTAGGAAATCTCATTGAATTGTCAACAAACATGGTTTCTAAACATTAGTTGAATTGCATACGATTATGTGTGCTGCCCCTGAGGTGTGGCGGGCAAGGGAGCACAACCAGGTCCCAGAGATGAGAGGCACCATGGCCTCTCAATGACTTGTTTCTTGGAGGATGGAGGAAGAGTAGAGTATTGAGGGCCCCTACGTGCTCCACATCTGGAGAGCAGTGGAACATCTTCCCCCAGCCACCTGTTCCTCAGGCCCAGCCTCCTCCACCCTTCCCCACCCTAGCCCTGGGCCTTGCGTGTTGCCTGCTAGGTTTCGGGGATTAGGGCTGGGTAGAGCAAGGGCTGGGCTGCTGGGGTGGGGCCTGGCTTCCTTCCCTCCCTCTGTCCCTCCTTAGCTCCCACTGCTGCCTGAAGGACTGACTGGGCTCTAGTCATCCTGCCTAGGGTTGGGGAAGATGACTAGGGGCTGAGCTAAGTGGGGAAATAAGGCTGCCTGGGGGGCTCTCAGCCAGCCGCAGGAACGTTTCCCAACATCCCCAGACAGGGAGGGGCCTGAAGACCATGTCAGAAGAGGATGAATGGAAAGAATTGGGACTGTTTGGTGGGGAGAGTCCATGATAGCTGGATGATGCTTCCTCTGCCAGACAGGCCAGATAAGATGACCCTGGGGGCCCCTTGTGGGCTCGAAGGGCATCCTAAGTCCTTATCGTCACATCTGAGAACCAAGAACCCGAAGAATGTTCGAGATGATTTCTAGTTGAAAGGAGGGCCCAGGAGAAGTACTCTGGCCAAGGTCCATAGAGGTCAGAGGTGATTGAGATGGAGTTTGAACCCTGGTCCCTGACTCCCTCCTGGGGGATAGAAGCCACACCTTGGCACAGAGATCCAGAGGAATGGGAAGGATGAGCATGGCCAGCTCTGGCAATGTAGGCAATGTAGGCAGTGTAGGCAGTGTGGGCAGTGCGGGCAGTGCTGCCTCCCCCCCATACCCCCTAGCCCCGGCCCTAGGATCAACTCCAGTCAGATGAGTAAAGTCAAGCTGGGCTAAAAGTGTAAAGGAGGCCATGTTGGCGGGGGGCGGGGGGGGGGGAACAGGAGGGACAGAGACTAGGAACTCCAAGTCCCCCACGGCCAGCCCCACTAAGCAGACCCCGGTCCTGAGATTATGGACCAAAGCTTGGCAGTGAGGCAGATGGTGGAGGACAGAGCAAGGAAGGCACTCATCTCTGGCTGCTGCTGCCCCACTCCGTTCACAGGCTCACGTTGCCCCATATCAGTCTAGCTTCTTCCCCCCCTACTGAGGCTGGGCCCTGGCACACATACACTGCAGGTACTGGCTGGGGGATAATTGCCAGGTGGGCTGAGACCCCCTGCCCGACCCCACCTCCTCCCCAGACCAGACCCAAAGAAAAATATATAGGAAGAGAGACCCTCCCCCCCCCCCCCGCCGCCTCAGCTCAGGCTTCTGTCACGAGCCAGTGCTTCTTTTGGCTAGGGAGCTTGGCAAGGAGGGCTTGGGCTGCAGGCAGGCTGGCCAGCCGACTGGCAAGAGTGGTGGGGGGCACCCTGTGGGGCCCACCTGGCCAGCCTGCTTTCCAACCTGCAGTGAGTGCTCAGAGAAGGCAGGATCCAGGCACACAGGCCTCAGCCATGGCTCAAGGTCAATAGATGAACTGGTTTGTTGGTGGCAGGGCTGGGAAGGGGGGGGCGGCTGGTTTTGCGCACACATATCAGAATTAGGGCTAGAAACCCCGTGACCAGGTCAACTTTCCTCATAATCCGTATCATCTCCCATGGGCCACATGGGTGCCGATGGGACCTGGCCAACAGCCCTCTCCCCTTCTCGAACCCATCCAACGTCAGGCAGAGGCCAAGGACTGAGCCAGGCCCCTTTCATACAATGGGGTTTGGAGCTGGAAAGGACCTTGGAGAACATGGGGAAACTGAGGCCAGCAGAGGTCCCATGCCTTGCCCCACTTCACACAGCGAGCAAGTAGAAGAGCTCAGATTGGAAGGTGAATGCTCCGACTTGAAAGTTTTCCATACCATGCCATGTGCAGAGCTGTAACTAGCAGAGAACCTCTGAGGCTTGGGCACAGGGTGGGGACCATGTCTAGAGAATCTTTTTCCTCTGCCTATTCCTGAGTCCTGTGGCAGGGGCCTTTTTCTGGGGTCATTTTTTTACCTGGCCCAACCCAGGGCAGCAGCCTGGATCCAGGAGTGAATTTGCTTCAGGGCAAATGTTTAACAACCCACTCTGGGGAAAATGTATTTATGATAACACTTTTTTTTTTTTTTTTTGGTCATCAGGGTTAAGTGACTTGCCCAGCATCACACAGCTAGTAAATATCTGAGGTCAAATTTGAACTCAGGTCCTCTTGACTTTAGTGCCTGTGCATCTAGCTGCCCCTTCATGAGACACTCTTACAATGAATCTGCACTATCAACATTTTCTCCATCACCTTCTTAAGCCTAGACAGTCAACAAAGCAATCCTTGGGGCCTGCATTGATTTGCATTTTATGTCTTTATTTATCAGCATTTGCTGATTTGTGAGTTAAAAGTGAAAGATTGCCTCCTGGGAATTCCTCCCGCAGCCCAGAGATGTGATCATGGTCTCCTGGACTACAGGGGCTAACATAGGGCCTGAAGCAGAGGTGAGTCCCCTCCCCTCTGACCTGGCCTCAGCCAAAAGGACTGTTACTTGTGGCTTTGATCAATGCTTTTTTTAAAATTATAAAAGTATTTTATTATTTTCCAGAATATTTGTGGTTTTTTTTTTTGTGGGGCAATGAGGGGTAAGTGACTTGCCCAGGGTCACACAGCTAGTCAGTGTCAAGTGTCTGAGGCCAGATTTGAACTCAGGTCCTTCTGACTCCAGGGCCATTGTTCTATCCACTGCACCACTTAGCTGCCCCCTGGTCAATACTTAAAGACATTAATTCTCACTATTCACTGGAAGGTGAAATACTGAAGCTGAAGCTTAACTACTTTGGCCACAGAATGAGAAGATGGGACTCATTGGAAGAGACTCTGAAGGCAAAAGGAAAAGGGGCCGGCAGAGGATGAGATAAAAAGCGTCATGGAAACAATGAGCGTGAGTTTGGACAGACTTTGGGAGACAGGGGAGGCCAGAAAGGCCTGATGGGTCATAAAGGGTTGGACATGACTTCACAACAATATAAAGCTCTTGACAAATGTGGCTCCTCTCTGTTCCCATTCTTTCCCTAGAAGTTGGCAGGAGGGATGTGCTGATGTCTTGTCCTCAGTGCGCTGTCTACGGGATGAAATAAAGGATTTTTGTCTTGTAACCAATGTGCTTGGACTCCAAAGAATCTCCATATCTCTGGAAACATGAGCATGAACAACATCCAAGCTACAAGCCAAGGTTCCCAGAGGAGGATCTAAGTGGGGGCAAAATAAGATACAGAGTCTTGATTTGGGGGACAGGATTTGGTCTATGGAAGTCCACAACTCAGAGGCTTGGGTCAGAGCTTATGAGAAGAGCAAAAGAGAGAGAACTCAATGAGAAAACAAGAAGCCCTGAGCTCCAAACCAGCCCAAGACATTTACTAATCTGAGTGATCCTGGCTGGGCAAACAACTGCAGCTCTCTAAGCCTCAGTTTCTACATCTTAAAAATGGGGTTCATAACACTGCCTCCCTCCCAGGATTGTGGGTCCAAAAACATAGGTACAGAACTTTGCAAACCTAAAAGTGCTGTTGGTGGAGATGGTAATGGTGCTGCTGCTGATAGTGTGGAAATGTCATTCATTATCTCTGGTCTAAGACAAGGAATTTGGGCAAAAGACTTTTCCAGCCCTCCCCTTTTGCTACCTAAGGAATTGTGTTTGGAATGAGGGCGGGGAAAGATGCAAAGTTCTCAATTTGTGACCAGGATTTTTAAAAAGCTTACTATAGGTTGCAGTGGGGAAATAGATCAAATGACCAGCAAGGTGGCTGGAGAGTTGTTTGCCACAAATTTGTCCAAATTCTAGGGCAGATACAGAGTGACTAGAGCTGGTTCCACAAGTGAAGGTCAAATCCCCATAGAGGGTAAAAAACCAAACAAACCCCCAAAGTGAAATAGTATGGAGAAAGAAGAGAAGTGGATCAAGGGGGACACCCAGGTGAAGAACTAGCAAAGGAAACAGAGTAGGAGCATCGTGGAGACTGTAAGAGATCTAGGGGAGAACCTAGAAAGAAGGGGCTGAGAACTGGGCAACAAAGACATCATGGGGAACTTTGGCGAGATCCATTTTGGTGGAATGATGAGTCTGCAAGAGACAAGTGGAGGCACCAAGTGCAGAAAGACTTCTCAAGGAGTTTAGCCCTAGTGACGGGGAGGGGAGCTATAGGATGGTAGCTAGCAGACATGGATGGATCAAGGGATGGGTGGTTTTCAGGATTGGGTAGATGTGGGCAGGTTTGTAGGCAGCGGAGAAGAAGCCAAGAGTTGGGGAGAAAGTGAAGATTTGAGAGCAACTGGGGACAGTTTTCTGGAGAAGAAAGGATGAGATGTGAGGGAGGGTGAATGGACAAGGTGGGCCAAAAGCCACGAAAAGGTTTCAATATTTAATAACTCCTTTCTTTTTTGTTTTGAATGTATAATACCATAGCCTCATATGCAGTATATGTAGGAAATGAATTTCCGTTACGTGTCGTAAATGGCAAAAACTAAAGAAAAAACAATTTTCCAAGAAGTGATGAAAACATTGGAGTTGCTGCCTGCCACAGTCATCTTCTTTTCCTCCCTGATCCCTGTCCTCTGGCTTCCCATTCTACTTCCCAATGCGCACCAGCCATTCTCTACCAAACTTGTCCTTTGCCCTAGAGCTCTTCCTCTCTCACTCTTTCTATCTCCAGCCAACAAACCCTGGTTCTCTCAGGAGACAACTCATCCTTGTCACCTGCAGTCCTGGGCACACCTTCTTTTGTGGTCCTTGACACTCTGGGTCAGGATGAGGACTAACCCTCCCCCTTGATGTAGAGGCCACTTCCAGAACCTCCCTCTGCTCACGCCATCTGGTCCAAATCCCAACTGCTATCACTGCCCAAAGCCCAGTCACTGACTTTCCTTTCCCAAGGGGTTCAGTGTGTTGCTCACAGTCTTCTTCTCATCTTCAAACCACGACCATGATCACATTGGCGGAATTCAATATACATAGAGGCTGCCCCTTGAACACCCCAGCCCCCAGCTCAGCAGCCCCTCAACTTTCACCTCACTCCAGCCACAGGGTGGATGGTAGCTGAGATGTGATGATCGGCCATGTCTGGGAGACTTCCATGAACCTGAGCTCTTTCAGATGATCATCCCTTGTCTTTCTGCCTCTCCCTGGGCTCTGTTCCTCCCAAATGGATTTTTTCATCTTGCCCATCACCCCAGCTGATGCCCCTTCCATCCCTGTTCTCCCAAGCCATCCTCTGCGCTCCCTTCCCAGTTTTGGCCTTATCATTCACCAAGCCAAGGGTTACATTGATCACCTGCTTATCCTGGTAGTCTTGCCTGGACTCACCTCCAGCATCTGTGTTCTCTAGGACTGAATGCAGCATGTGCCCCAGAAATGGGGGCTAGCTCTTCTCACCTGGGCCTTCCCTGCTGCAAGGCAGTCTGCCTTTCATTATTATTATTTTTCCCAATTGGCCCTTTAGCATATTTCTCTGAAGAGCTAACCTACCTTATATCTCCTCAAGATCCCTTACTACCCGACACCTGTCCCCCACCCCCATCCCCTGCTCCAAAGCCAGCAGGTAGATTCATTTCCCCTTTACCAAGAAAATAAGATCATTCCCCTCAGGTGGTTCCTCACCTTTCTTCCTTCACACCTGCAAACCCTAGTACTTCTTCCTTTATTTTTATCCTTTCTTCAAATTTCCTCCAAGAGCTTACTTATCCCTTTGATCTGCTCTGGCTGTGTCTCTCATCTCATTCTGACTCTTACTCTTTGAGAGAAGGCATGCAGATTAAAGACAGCTGAGAAAGGCTTCTTGTAGAATGGGAGACTTCAGCTAAGACCCAAAGGAACCCTGGGAGGCCAGAAAGTGGAGATGAGCAAGGAGAGAGGTCCAGGCATGGGAGTCAGCCAGGAGAAATACTGGGAGTGGAGAAATGAAGAGTCTGCTGTGAGGAACAGCCAGGAACTGCAGAGCCAAGTACACTGGAGAGAATAGGGCAGAAGAAGACTGGAGGGGTGGAGAGGGGCCAGGTTGGAAAGGGCTTTAAAAGTCGAAGAGTGGATAAAGCACCAGCCTTGAATTCAGGACGACCCGAGTTCAAATCCAGCCTCAGACCCTTGACACTTACTAGCTGTGTGACCCTGGGCAAGTCACTTAATCCTCGTTGCCTTGTGAAAAAAAAGTCAAAGTGAGGGGGTCATCTAGGTGGCACAGTGGATAAAGCACTGGCCCTGGATTCAGGAGGACCTGAGTTCAAAATCAGCCTTAGACACTTGATACTTGCTAGCTGTGGGACCCTGGGCAAGTCACTTAACCCCTATTGCCCTGCAAAAACAAAAAACAAACAAAACAAAACAAAAAAAGTCAAAGGGGAGAATTTCTATTTGCTCTTGGAGGTGCTAGGGAGCCACTGAAATTTATTGAATAGGGGAGTGACATGGTGAGACCCGTACTTAAGGAAGATCAATTTGACACCTTAATGAAGGGTGGACTGGAATTGGGAGAGATTTGAGGTGGGCAGACCAACCAGCAGCTCTGGTACTAATCTAGGCATGAGATGGTGAGGGTCTGTACCAGGGTGGGGGCTGTGTCAGAGCCAGAGAAGGAGGCATCTACAGGAAATGTCACAGAGGTAGAAATGACAGGATTTAGCAACTGATTGGATATGGGGGTGGTGAGAGATTGAAGAAGACCCCTAAGATATAAGCCTTGAGGACTAGGAGGATGGTGGTGCCCTCAACACTAATAAAGAAGGTAGGAAAGGGGGAGAATCTGGGGAGGTGAGAAGATAAGGAGTTCCATTTTAGACATGTTGAATTTAAGATGTCTATGGGACATCCAGTTTCAGATGGTTGTTGGAGATGGAAGACTGGCAATTACGGCTAAACAAGCAGATCTGAGACTGAACATTGAATCCATCAGAGCTAATGGGATCACCCAGTGAAATGACATTAGAGGGAGAGGAGAAGAGGGATTAGGACACAGCCCTGGGGGATACCCACAATTAGTGAGCATGCCTGGATAAGGAATCTGGACTTAAACTCTGCCTTAGACATTTACAAGCTGTGTGACTGTGGGTAAGTCACTTAATGTCTCAGCATCAGTTCCTTCATCTGTTCATTGGAGCAATAACAGGACTGTTGTGGGGATCAAATGAGATAACATGTAAAGTGCTTTGTAAGCTTTTTAGTGCTGGTGCTAGCGGCCCAATTCTACTCTGTGTTCTACAGTGCTAAGGTTCTCCCCAACTCCAATGTTCTGTGGTTCCTCTCAGCTCTGCCATTCTACCCTTCTAAGGTGCCTATGAATCTATGGTGTTTTCTCTTCCCTAGCTTCATGGGCACTGAATAGGGCAGCTCAGTGGGCCTGGATTTAGGGTCAGAAAGACCTAAACTCAAAGCCTGCCTCAGACAGTGTGACTGTTGCCAAGTCTCTTCACCTCTCTCAGATTCAGTTTCTTCATCTGTAAAATGGGGTTCATAAGAGTTCCTTCCAGTGGATGGAGCCACCTTGTATTGTTTCGAGGGGTGAAGACACAGCTTGGGTGGTTCCTTTTACTCGGGGCCAGGAGGATGTGTGTGTGTGTGTGTGTGTATGTGTGAGAGAGAGAGACAGAGAGACATAGACAGACAGACAGAGACACAGAGACACAGAGAGAGAGACAGAGACAGACAGACACACATACACAGAGAAAGAGAGAGAGAGAGAGAGAGAGAGAGAGAGAGAGAGAGAGAGAGAGAGAGAGAGAGAGAGAGATTTTTTTTTTTTTGCGGGGCAATGGGGGTTAAGTGACTTACCCAGGGTCACACAGCTAGTAAGTGTCAAGTGTCTGAGGCCGGATTTGAACTCAGGTACTCCTGAATCCAGGGCCAGTGCTCTATCCACTGTGCCACCTAGCTGCCCCCCAAGAGAGATTCTTACATGGATCTCTCTGCCACTGGCTACTGGTGGCCTCAGGGACAGAATTTGAACGAGCTCAGCTGAGAGACAGAGGCACCCCCTCAGCTCTCTAGTCTGAGAGTTTGTTATTAAAGAAGGGCTGACAAGGCAGCTTGGAGCAGACGGGGCACGTGCCAATCATTCTGAGGCTTGAGTTTAAGCCGAAGTTCTGTGGTTCCTTGTTGTGACCTTGGACACTTCCCCTTCCTGTGCCTCATTTGCCTTCATTACAAAATGGGGTTGGGCACAGACATGGAGCTTGGAGATGTCAAAAACGCCACCATCCGTGACTATACAGAGTATATGTGTGTATATGCCCTCCATCCTTGTTTTCAGTGAGAGCCTGAAGCATTTGCGATTCTGCCTAGAGGCTTCTCAGGAGGCTCAGGCCTGAACAAACACCATCTCTTCCCACTTCCCTAGGCCTCCCTCACCCGTCCTCTGGATGGCCTCTCACCTAACAGCTTCACATCTCCTTTGGAGACATGATGGAGTCTGGCACTTCCTCTAGGCTGGGGTAGGGGGGAAGGGGTTGGGGGGGGGGTACATTATTTGGCCTGATCTGAAAAACTTAGAATGTCAGACAGAGTTGGAGGGGAACTTAGAGACTAGAATGTCTGTGCTGAAAGGGCCTTCATTTTCTAGATACAACCTCCTGATTTTAATAGATGGTGAAACTAAGTCTCAGAGAAGCCAAGTGTCTGGCCATGAATGCCAAGGCATTACAAAAAGCTGGGTGTCCAGCTCTCTCCTCCCTGTCCCACACTGCCCTGGGCCTTAGTAGTGTACTAAGCATTACCTTTAGCTTGGGGTAAGACTAGGTGCTTCCCCACCACTCCCCAGTCCCTGAAGGCCTCTGCATGCCCACAGTAACTTGGAAGATAGAGGCACAGGGCCTGGCACCCAGGAGTGGGTGGGCCCAGAGCCAACATGCCAGCCTTTGAGCTTACAGATCATGTGCTAAGTAAGCATCATGGCAGGAAGTTTAGTACATCAAGGAATCAGCCGTATCATCTAGGGCCAAGGACACTGCTTTGGAATGTGTTGGAAGGGAGAATGGGGAGGGTGGAGGCCCTCATATTTATTTCAGGTTTGGAGCCCAACTTTACTAGGGCAGGTAACAGTGTGGGGGGTATGGGGCAGGCAGGGGTTTAGTGTCATCCCTCTTTCCACTCCCGTGGACATCAGGTGGGCCAGCAGGATATACTGGCCCACCTAGACAAGGAGCCAACAGATCAGATATTTCTCTAAAGAAGTTATTTGAGGGGCGGCTAGGTTGCTCAGTGGATAGAGCACCGGCCCTGGATTCAGGAGGACCTGAGTTCAAATCCAGCCTCAGACACTTGACACTTACTAGCTGTGTGACCCTGGGCAAGTCACTTAACCCCAATTGCCTCACCAAAAAAAAAGACGTTATTTGAGGGGTGGGCAACTCCCTACAAAAAGAAAGCTGACTTGGGGGGAAGCTCTTCCCAATTCCTGCCACCCCAGGGGAATCTCTCCCAAGGAGCCCGGGGTTGGGCAAATTTACATATGCAAGAGACTAGAGGGAGGGAAGAACAAGCCCAAAGCTCCCACCATTGCTCCTCATATTCTTGGCACCCTCGCCTTTGGTTTACTTGTCCAGTGAGGGAATTGGGTGGAATGATCTCGATGGCCTCTCAGAACTCTGAAGGCTCCAACTCCATAAACCCTTGAACCATGGGAGCGGCAAACCAGACATGGAAGAAGCGTATAATTGGCCAGATTATCCTTCGTGAGGCAGAAGAAGAACAGCTGTGGCTTGGCCTCCTGGAGCTGTTTTTTCAGAAAAGGAAACTGAGGTCCAGAAAACCGAGGTGACTTACCCAAGGCCACACAGCTAGGAATTAGTAGAGCTAGAATTCAAACCCAGATCTTCTGTCCCATAATCAAATACCTTTGACCTTTCCACTGGGCCACCCAGTCTCCCCAATCCTTTTCCCCACCCTTCTGGGCCTGTGGGCCTGCTCTGGCCTCTACAACCTCCTGAAACACTCTTGAATTCCCAGGGGAGCCCATTCCAACTCCCTTCCCCCATGCCCTTCTCTCCTTCCCCTTCTCCTGCCCTGAGTCTGGCAGCCGTGTTGCAGTAAACAAGCCCGACATCTGCCCACCATCCCAGTGGCATGGGGGGGGGCAGGGGAAGGGTGCTGCCTTGGCCCAGAACTCCGGACTTCTTGTAGCAGCCTGCTCCTAGGGCGGAATGTGCCTGGATAATTAAAGGCCACTGTTGGGGCCATAAATGGGAAGAGTTGCTTCATCTCTGTGCAAACACCACCATACCAGAACAAAGGCCCAAGCCTCGAGCCGTCACTGGCTACCCAGTGCCAAGGGCTTTTCTTTCTCTCCCAGGTCTAGCCTTTGCAGCCATTGGGGGTGGGAGCGGAACGGAACTGAACGGAACAAGGGGAAGGGCTGGGGTGGCTCCATCGGATCCATGAGAGGAGCAGGTCTCTTCCTAGCATCGTAATGTCACCCCAAATAATAGAGGCTTCCAGGGCCCCACAGACAAAGAACTTAGAACCTTAGGTCTGGGAGAAGGGCCCAGCTGCAAGGGACCTTTGAGATTGAAGGCCAAAAGGGGCCAAGGGACCTGATAGTGTAATAGAGAGAGCACTGGCCTTAGAGTCAGAAAGACCTGAGTTCAAATCTTGGCTCAGACCCCCAGTTACCTATGTGACCCTTGACCTCTGTCCACCTCAGTTTCCTCCTGTAAAGTTGAAATAATAATAATAGGCCCTGCTCTCCTGAGTTGTGAGGATTCACTGAGACAAGAAGCATTTTTGTCCAAACCTTGACAACATGGCCCCAGAGAAGCCCACGCAGATGATTCAGAAAATAAATCCAAAGTTGTATGAGACTCTCTCTCTCTCTCTCTCTCTCTCTCTCTCTCTCTCTCTCTCTCTCTCTCTCTCTCTCTCTCTCTCACACACACACACACACACACACACACACACACACACACACACACACACCCCTCATAGCCGGGGTGGGGGTGGGGTCAAGAAAGACCTTGTGGAGGAGGAGACTTTGAGGGAAATGGAATTTTGAGAGGTAAAGTTGAGGAGGGATGGCATGCCAGGTGTGAGGGAGGGACAAACAGTGCAAAGGAACAGAGATGGGAGATGACAGAGCACGTGTGAAGAAGAGCTGTGTCATAGAGTGCCTGAAGGGGGAGAGGATACAGGGTGTCCCAAAAGTCAGTGCAGTTTGAAGCCAGATTTGAGGCAGGTTTGGAAGGGCTTGAACATGGAGAGAAGCTTATGAGGAGAAGCCCCAGAGGAGAAGGCACCAGCAGCTTGGGGGTAGGGAGCTGACCTCTAGGAGAAGGTGGTACTGGAGCAGAGTCTTGAAGGAAGCTGAGGGAAAGGAAGAGGCAGAGGTGAGGGGGCGAAAGCAGGAGCTTCATGCAAAGGGAGGGGCCAGCTTATGGAGAGCTTGAAATGACTGGGTTTATATTTGACCTTAGAGGTGATAGGGAGCCATTGCAGTTTGCTGAGCAGGGGAGTGACCACCATTGGAAGATCAGCCACTTTGGGAGTTGGAGGCTAGATTGGAGAGCTGAGACTTGTGTCTATGGAATCAAATGCTTTTTTCATATTCCACAAGTGATAAGCCTAATGATCTTATCACTGGATACCAGATCCCAGTTAGTTGCCCTAGGGTAAAGACTGGTCTGTGTTTGCAAAGACTGGCCAGGACACCCTTGATGATTCTCCTAATAGGTTGTAATTGATTGGAAACTTCTTTGTCGGTAGGTGCTGATCTTCTGTGTTGCTTTTTGTTGGGGTTAATGAGGTCCAGGATTCTTCCATGCCTTGAGTAACTTGCCTTCATTTCGATATCTTGTAAACCAAATCCCTTCACACTGTCCCAGTCAAGGTGTATCCAGCATGGGTCTCCTCACGTTCACTTGCTCTAATCTGGCTGCTGTTCCCATCATAGTGTTCTACCTCATCTCTAAGAACATGTAGGACAGTGGTGGAGGAGTCCACATGTGGTACGTCTGACTGCTTTTGGTGAAGAAAACGATGGTTAAAATCGTAGTTACGCATCCTTTCCATTTCCCTCCTTCCCCTTTCTTCTTTCAATGCCCATAGAAAATTTCTGTTTGCCAGACTCTTGACAAGTTTTCTTCCCACTAGATTGACTCTCCACTACCTCTTTCTGCAGATGATTAGCCTTTAGCAGAAGGTTTTTTACAACTAAGTTTATCTTCTAATTCAGTTGTGTTTCTGGCTCTATGGGGCAAGTAAGCTACTTTTGAGGGTCTTTTGGTCTCCTGGTTATGATGATTGATTCCTACTGGCTCGACTTCTGTCTAATAGGGCTGATGTCATTTTTCCATGATCAGTTCCCTGTTACATAGTTCAGCACTGAGTTGTTTCAATTGCATTTCACAGATTTCCCTCCTTTTTCTTCATTCTCCTAGATTTTTCCTAATTCTGATCTTTGCTCTAACAAGTCGGTGATCTGACTGTACACCACCAGCACATTCAAGGATGACTCCCACATCAGTAACAAGCCTTTTCTTGTGTTAAAATGGAATCTGCTTCATTCTTTGGGATGGGACTGGGTGCTTACCATGGCTAAAGAAAGAATTCATGACGTAGACCTGTGATGCTTCAGTGGAGTCTTTTGGGGGGGGCCTTTTTCAAATAGCTTTATTTGAAACTCCCTCCAGGAGTTTACATTCTAACAGATGTACAGGGGGCACAAGAGCTCCAGGGGCATGGTAACCAGGGAAGGGGCTTTGGGCCTATGAAGTCACAGGGCTGGGGACTAGAGCAATAGAGCCATTGATTCATATCTTTACTAAAAGCAATGGCTTTGAGAGAATGACTGTTCATAGTAAAGGTGAAAGGCAGGGTTGGGGGGAGCTCCTCATGGCATACTATTGTGAAGAGGGAGAAGAACCCAGAGGGTTGCACCCCAATGAGGGTGCTGATAGACTCGCCCTAGTGGGCCCCTTCCTTGCAGACTTGTACTTTGTGACAAGAGGAGGCTCTTGGTAAAGCCCCACAGCCTCATGTTCTATGTGCAGTGTTCTCTGGGCCCTCCCGGCTCTGACATTCCCTGTTCCAAGCTCGTTGAGGGCAGGTCCTGTTTCATTGCCATCTTTGTAACTGCCAGTAAATGTTTCTTGGGTGCTCGATTGAATCCTTTGGGCTCTCAGGTTCCAGAGTCAGACTTCCCATCTGACTCAACCAGGCTATTTTACATTCTATGTTGTTCTATGCTCCTTTCCATGTCTGACATCCTCCGTTCTAGGTTACTTCCAGCTCTGCCATTCCATGTTCTGTCTTCTCAAGAACCCTTCTCCCTCTGCTAGTCTATGTTCTAGGCCCTCGTTAGGCACTGGCCTTCTTTGTTCTAAAGACTAAAGGGCCTTGTGGCTCTGAGTGTACATCCTGCCATCCTTTGCAGGCCCCTCTGCATGTTCTCTGTCCAGGCTCCAGGACTGCTTGTAGCTCTCACGTTCCACATTCTCCCTTCTAAGGGCCCTCATGACTTTGATGTTCTGTGGCCTCCAGCCAAGGTAGCCTCTAGTTTTTAGAGTGTACATTCTAAAGTCTGTGGGAATGGCATCTGCCTAGAACATGGGAACGTGGTCACAATGCTCAGGCCTAGAAGGTATGGGCTTCCGTCCTGAAGGCTAACCACGACCTAGGCTTATACAGGTTGGGTGGGTCTGAGAGGAGTGAGCTCACTGTGGAAAGGCCAGAGGCATTCTGTGCCTGTGCCTGTGGATTCTGTGGGGGGGACTCGGGCCTGGGGGCCTTCCCACCACCACCCCCCTTGCTGCAGGGTGCAGCTGTGGACTTGCCCTCTTTTCAAAGGGACCACTAGAACTCGGGCTTTGGCAGCCAAAGGGGGAAACGGCGGGGGGGGGGGGGGGCAAGGGAAAAGCAGGCCAGCAAGAAGGGACCCGTCCTGGCCTGGCAGCGCCAGCATTGCCTCCAGGGGGGCAGTTAGGACTGGTGCCTTGTAAATCACCAAAGGAGCTCAAAGCACTTCAAAGACATGAGCTCATCCGCCCCCTCAATTCTGGGAGACAGAGGGAGGGAGGGAAGGAGGAGGCTTCATCCCACCCACACTGGAGATGCTCGTCCCAAGGCCCAGATAAGGGGAGAATGGGCCCAGGGCAGCCGGTCTGGAGCAGGAGCCTTGGCTCTGCCACTGGCTTTCCAAGCAACTTTGGCCAAGTCATTTCTAGACCTGGGCTCAGTGTGCTCCCTCCCTCTCTCACCTCTCGTCTATTCTAGGCTCTATGATCTGAGGGTCTTTCCAGGTCTTGGAGGTGATTCACCAGCTCTTATGACATGCCCACTCTGTGCCCAGCACTGCCATGGTGCCTTCCTTCCAAGAGCCCCCATGAGAAGAGAACAAGACAGGCCGAGTGAAGCCCTGATCACTCGCTCCCCATTCTCAGGGCCAGGGGCTCTGCTGGGAGGGGCCCCCACGGTGAGCCAGCCAACCCCAGAGGAGGAAGCCCAGGGTCAGGAGCAAGGCCCAGCCTCCCACTCCCAGCCTCGGCCAGGATGGGAGGTAGCAGCCTTAGCCGAGCTTGTCCCAGGAGCACCAAGGGCTGGGGCTGCATGCCTCCTCTGCCCACATTCCCCAGGTGATCCCTTCCTACCCACCCTGAGCTTTGGCCCCCACAAGGATGAGGACAAGGCCACCGCTATGCAATTCCTCCTATGGCCTGCTGCAAGCCCCCAGCAGCTCTTCTCTCCCCCTTCCTCCCTTCCTCTCTTTCCCTCTCTTCCTTCCTGCCTCATTTCTTACATAAACCTGGCCCAGGAGCACTGGTGTGGGCCCTGGGAGTGCGGAGGCCAAGGAAGTTGGGGAGGAATGTAGGAGTGGGAAGAGCCCAGGAAGCTGGGCCCCCAGCTGCCCCCATTGCCTCAGCAGGCCTGGCCCACCCTGTAGACGGGAGCCGGGCTGTGACACTGCTTACATAGCTCAGAGTTAGCTAGGCAAATCTCCCCCAGCTGCTCCAGAAAGGATGCCTCAATGTGCTCCAGCCATCCCCACCCCCACCCTCTGCCTTCCAGCTGTGCAGACTGGGGGGGGGGTGACCCAGATGTGGGAGGCCCCAGGCTAAAAGGGATACAGCTCCATCTCCCCAGGGCCCCTGCCCCCCAGCACTGTCTCACCTGGGCCCCGCCCCGCCCAGCACCATCTCCCCAGGGCCTCTCCCCAGTGCCCAGGCCTGTGCTATACTATTCTTCCCCAAGCATGCTTTCCTGTTCACCTGTGTGTACAGCACCCAGACCCTTCCCATCTCCTGGCAAGGGCCCAGCTGGAGGAGAATGGGGGACAACACAGACCATTCTTTCTCCTCAGAAGCCATTGAGCCCATGGAGAGGAGAGGTGACCTGAACAGGCTTTGCTACATCTGCACCGTCCTTGCCAAGCAGACCCCTTTGTAGGGGAAAGAAAGCTGCCCAAGGTCCCCCAGCTCAGATGTGGCCCCAAGGCGGGCCCCCAATTCCCAGTGTGGCAGCCAGGCTGCCTCCTTTGCTCTCCCACCCTTATAGCTCCCAGTGCCAGGGAAATGGATGTCCCTCTACAGCCACACAGCTGCCCCAGAGAGCCGGCGGAGCTATGAGAGTCAGAGTGTGCGTGTGCGAGTATGTGTGAGAGAATGTGCACACGCATATATGTGTGCATGCATGTGTGTGCCCCAGTGTAGACATGGGTCTGAGAGGGAGAGAGAATGTCTGGTGGGTCATAGTGGTCGCTTCCTTGTGGACACCATTGGATGGGTCGCTGTACCCATAACTACCCCCACTGGCCACCTGGCCCTCCTATGAGCACCCAACACCCAGCACATTCCTTTTCCTGCAGCTTAGAACATGAGCCAGAGGCCCAAGCAGGACAGCACAACAAAGGACTTCCTGGCATATTTCCTCAAATCCAATGATGCTGGGGAGGTGGGCACAAAGTCTCCCAAGGGGTCTGCACAGGAGAGGACCTTATTCCCCTATTTACTAGCTGTGTGACCTTGGCCAAGTCCCTTTCCCATTCTGAGCCTCTTGTCTTTCTGTATAGAATTAGGGCACTGAATGAGCTAATCTCAAAGGTCCCTTTCAGTTGCCATTCCGTGATTCTGTGGGAAAGGGAGGGAGGGAGGAAGGAAGAGAAGAAAGGAGAGGGAGAGAGGGATGAAGACGGGCATGAGCCAAGGTGCCAAGGTCAGATGGAAGGGCAATGAGAAGCCCAGCCTGGCTCAGCCCTTTGCATTCGTCCAGGAGGCCACAGGACAGCAGTGGGGGTGCCTGGGTGGGAGGGGGGGAGGGCCTGGCTGTGTGTATGCCGATCTGCAGCTTCCAGAGGCTGAGGTGGGCTCTCTACCCACAGATTTGTGCAGGTTCCATTCATGTACACGCAAACCCACAGGTGTGTGTGGGTGGTATTTGTCCTTCTTGGGCCCCGAGTTGCCAGCAGTGTTTGGCGGTACCCTATGTGCATTTATATATTGCGTGCCCCTACACGTGAACTCCCTAAGGGCAGGGACTGACTGTGGTTTTGCCTTTGTCTCTATCCTTAGCACTTATTACAGTGGCTGACACACAGTAGGCATTTGGGAAATGCTTGCTGATTGACTGACTAACTGACTGAGGTGGGGGGCATCCATGTCTGTTTATATATGTGACTACAGACATATGCTACATAGATAGCCAGGGACCCATGTGCCCTGGCACGGAGATGGGACCATGGGGACATGTACGAGCAAGATCCAAAGGAGTGCATTGCCAGCAGACTCCTTGGTCTGACAGCAGGCTTGCGGCCCTGGCTGCCATTGCTGGGAGCGCACGGGCACTGGGGAGGAAGGACGTCTGGATGGAGAGAATCAGTCAATGAATCAAGACACCTTTACTAAGTGCCAGGCCTTGTGCCAGGCTCTGGGGCTTCAGGAAGAGGTCAAAGTCAGAGACAGCGGGCAAACAAATAAAAAGCAAGCAGGCTCTAGAGTGGGTCAATGGGAAGACCTGGGATGAGGAGGGGCCCAGGAAGGCTTCCTGGAGGAGGGTAATGGGGGCAGTAAGCCAGGGAGCTCAATGGTCAGAGCAGAGGAGGGAGCAGCTTGTAGGCCTGGGGAACATCCAGAGAGGATGCGCAGAGCCCAGAGATGGAGGTGGGACGACAAGGAGGCCGGAGTCCTCAAAGAGGAGGTGGTGGAGAGGGAGGTGTAGGAAGACTTGAGAGGGAGGAGAGGGCAATAGGGAGCCGTTGGAGTTGACGGAGTAGGGAGGTGACGAGGTCAGATCAGATCAGGAAGATCCCTTAGGTGGCTGAATGGAGGCTGGCCTGGAGTGGGGGGAGCCCCGAAGCAGGCAGAGCCTCCTTCCCTCCCCCCCCCTCTGCCCCCCAGCAGCTCCTGCAGTGCTCCAGGCACCAGGAGAGGGGGGCCTGCACCAGGGTGGGGGCGGGGTCAGAGGAGAGGAGGGGGAGATCCTGGGAAGGTACAATTGACAGGCCTCAGCCTCACGTTGGCTCTGGGTATGGAGAGGGAGGAGTCCGAGAGGAGACCGGGGTTGTGGGCCTGGGGGATGGAGAGGAAGGCCCTGCCCTCCACGACAGTAAGAAAGTCGGGATCAGCAACACACCGTGGTCTGACTCTGACATCGTGGCGTCGTCGTGTTGTCTTCAGAAACAAGACCAACAACAACAACCGGCAAGGTGGCACGTGGGGAGGGTCTGGGGAGAGAGAGCGACTTCTGTCTCACACGTGGTGACTTTCAGACGTCTCCCGGACATCTCCGGAGGCCGCTGGAGATGGGAGACTGGTGGTCAGCAGAGACGCTGGGGCAGGGAAGGGAGATCCCCCAGGGAAGGAGTCTAGAGGGGGAGGAGGAGCACGGGGCCCGGGGGGCACCTACAGGTAGAGGGCATCTTCTGGAGGAAGATGCAGAAAAGGAGACAGAAGAAGTGGGCAGAGACAGAGGATGGGAGCCAGGGTGGGATGGGGGGGACTGGAAACCTAGAGGAAAAGTGACCCATAGTGTCAAAGGCCACAGGGAGGTCAAGGAGAATCAGGAGTGAGAGCATGCCACTGGCCTGGGCCCCAAAGAGACCATGGGTGACGCTGGAGAGAGCAGTTTGGGTGGAATGGTGAGGTTGGAGGCTGGACTGGAAAGGGTTAAGAAGAGTGTGCAGAGAGGAAGTGAAGGCAGCTATTGTAGCCGGCCTTGCTGAGGAGTTTAGCAAGATGGAGAAGAGACAGAGGATCCTACTTAGCAGAAATGGAAGGACCGAGTGAGGGGGTTTTCAGGATGGGGAGACATGAGCATGCTTGTTGGCAACAGGGAAGGAGCCAGGAGATGGGGAGAGATTGAAGAGAAGTGAGAGTGGGGAGGACAGAGGGGGAGGTGGAGTGGTTCCCACAGCTCTGTCTACAAAACTCCAAATCCGTGTGAGCCACAGCAGAATCTCCATGACCTCCAGTGTCTCGCCCTCCCCCTACTCCTCCCCCCCCAGCTGGAGAAATTGGGTGGAGGTGTTGGGCAAAGGGCCCCTTCTAAGACAACCTTCCTCCCTTCCCCAGAGCCCCCTATGGACACCCTGGTTGCTACCCCTCCCAAGCCATCCCAAGGAAGTCCTTTCTTCCCATTCCCTTGCTCCCCAAGTCCCCTCCCACTTTTTTTTTAAATTTGGTGAGGCAATTGGGGTTAAGTGACTTGCCCAGGATCACATAGCTAGAAAGTGTCAAGTGTCTGAGGCCGGATTTGAACTCAGGTCTTCCTGACTCCAGGGCTGGTGCTCTACCCACTGTGCCACCTAGCTGCCCCCCTCCCACCTTTTGACTACACCTGGTCTGCAGGAGGAGCTAGTTCTAGGTTTGCCTCTATTATTCATGACCAGGTTGCATTTGGGCAAGGCCCTTCCTCTCCCAGGGCTTCATGCAATTTCCCAAGTACAAAAATGGTACCTGTTGTATAGTAGAAGAACCAAGCAGAAGGATGAGGCCCTGGGTCTAATGAGCCACATCTCAGTGGTGTGACCTTGGGTCAGTCACTTCTCCTTTAGAGGTCCATTTCCACCTCTGAAATGAGGGAGGTGGGCTGTGATGACCCTCAAGGTTCCATACATTATTAAAAACCTTGCAGGGGGGCAGCTAGGTGGCGCAGTGGATAGAGCACCGGCCCTGGATTCAGGAGGACCTGAGTTCAAATCCGGCCTCAGACACTTGACACTTACTTGCTGTGTGACCCTGGGCAAGTCACTTAACCCTCACTGCCACGCAACAAACAAACGAACTTGGATCCCACCGGCTCTCCTCCCCCCTGGGCCCTGGGGCCGTCCTTCCTGCCCCCCCACCCCGGCCCTCGGGCCCTATTCCCTTATGGTCTTTCTGCAGGGCCCATCTGATCACTTTTCTATCCTGCAGGGACCAGACAGAGCTGAGCTCACTGAGCGAGACACAATCTCTTGTTTCTTCTCTTTGGACTTTCCTGAGGAGGAGGAGGAGGGGGCTGGGAGGCCAGATAGGGGAGGTTGGGAAGAAGAGGCAAAATAGGAACCATGTGTCTGGCACATTCCAGTGGTAGATGCCTGGCTCCCCTGCCTGGCTCCCCCGCCAGCCCCCTCCCCACAGCTCTGCCATGTCCACATCCCGTGGAGCCAGGAGAGAGCCGGGCACAGCAGGGTGGGAATCGAGCGGCTGCTAAGGCTCCAGCCTTGGCTTGGTGGGGAGAGAGGAGCAAAGCTGGGCCCTGGTACCTGCAGGCAGGGGCCCAGGGCCCAGGCCTAGCCTCTGTCAGGGGCTTGGAGCTGGGCTCCTTACCTGGGTGGCAGCCACAAAAGGCCCTGCTGGAAGGCCCGGGAACGTTACTGAGGAATTGGACTTTGGCAGCCTTGGCTGGGCTTGGTCTGGTGCTGCCATCAACTTGCTGGGCAGCCTTGAGCAAGTCTCTTCTCCCTTCTGAGCCTCCACTGGAGAATCTGGTTTGGATTCGACTGCGGCAAGTCGCTCAATCAGAGAACCTGGGTTCGAATCCCATCTCTGCCTAGTGGGATGGAAAAGCACTAATTTAATTTAGCCCATACCACAGCTGGGCACTCTGCTAAGCCCTGGGGGTACAGTCCATGGCCTGGAGGAATTTCCACTGTGATGGAGGAAAGGTCCCTGGCATGGGGGCCTGGTGAGGGGCAGTCAGAGTGGTGCCCAATGGGAAGTAAAGAATGAGCACCGCTGGCCTGGGCCCTTGCCTCCAAATGGAGGAAGGATCCTCCAGGCCAAGGAGCCTGCTGGGACCCAGACAGTCAGGTGCAGAGTCTGGAGGGGAGCCATAAAAACCCCCAATGCCAGCGATTTTCTTTTTAACAAACTGACCCGAAATGTCATGTTCTCCCAAGGCTTGTCTTCGCCAATGGTGAGCGTACAGCAGAGATAGTAATATTCTCGCAAACTTCACCTTTCCCATCCCCAGAGCTCCGGGAACACAGCATCATATATTTCAGATGGGGAAACTTGCTAAGGTTGCCTAGCTATATGGTGCCACAGCTGCTCCTGGAGCCCAGGGCTTCCAGTCCCCGGGCAGTGTCATCTCTGTCACTTGGGACAATTTGTTGGAGCTTCACAACAACCCGACCTTAAGGAAGGTGTTGTTACCTCCATTTAACAAATGAAGAAACTGAGGCCTTGCCCACAGAAGGCACTCAACATGCACATGAGTGAATGAAGATCCCAGGATTCAGGGCTGGAAGGGACCAATTGAAGAAACTCAGGGCCAGGGCCAGAGGGAGGGCCAGGGGCGAGACCAGGGAGGCCAGGGAGGCCAGGGAGGCCAGGGGCGCCAGGGCAGCCAAGAAGGCCAAGGAGGCCAAGGAGGCCAGGGAGGCCAGGGAGGCCAGGGAGGCCGGGGGGCCAGGGGGGCCGGGGTGGCCAGGGAGGCCAGGGCCTCACCCCACTCACCCAGGTAGGCTGCTGCTCTTCATTGTGAGTGACAAGGCCCCAAACTCCAAAGGACTGGGACTGGGATATGGAGAGCCTGAGTCTGATTTAGGGGCTTCTGACTTGGGGGTTTCTTAGCGTGGCATCGGACCCAGCATCAAAGAGCTGCCCCACAGCCAGCCTGGCTTAGGCCAATCAGAAGCCAGCATTCCCCTGCCTCCCTCTCCTCCTCCTCCTCTGGCCCATCCCTGAGGCAGCTGAGGGGGTCCAACTCAGGGAGGACAGGGTCCAGATGGAGTGGTGGTTGATTAAGGGAAAGGGAAGGGCTCCCAACAGTAACTGACCCTTGGGAGCTAGAAGGCAGGCGGTGGGGAAAGAAGAGAACTCAGTTTACATGGGAACCCCGTATGACCTTGGTCCAGTCTCTTCCCTTTTCTGATCCCCTGACTTCTCCTATGACAAAGAAAGGGTTTAGAGAGAAAAAAGGGAGAGGGAAAGGTTCTTCCCAGAATGCAGCAAGTGTCTAGCCCGCAACTCCAAGGCCCAGGGCAGGTCACCCACCTCAGCTTCACAGCCAAACCATGTTTCCTTACTGAGGTAGAGCACACAGCCTATGGGACCTCACCAGCCATTCCCATCTCACAGATGAGGAAACTGAGGCCCAGCAAGTGGAAGGGTATTGCTCAAGGTTAAATAGGCAGCAAGCCGAGCTGGAAGCTGCCCTCAGGGTCTTGCAAGTGGACTGGAGGAGTGGCTGTTCACTGCCTCACCCCTCATCCCTCATTGCTGGAAGCCTGGAATCTGCCTGGAGAGAGGGCCCCGGGGCTTCCCAGGGCCTCAGTCTCTTCTTCCTCTGTCCAAGGAGGGGATTGGACTAAATGAGCTCCAAGATTTCTGCCAGCAGAGAGACAGAGACATGCCCACACACATGCCCATGCACACACACTTGCACACACGTGCACACACAATGTAAACACACACATGCTCGCACACAATGCACACACATGCGCACATGCACGCACACACATACACATGCAAACATGCATGCACACACATACACGCACACGCGCACAATGCACACAATACACATATGCAAACATGCATACAATGCACACACGCACGCACACAATGTAAACACATACACACATGCTCGCACACAATGCACACATGCACACACACATGCACACATGCATGCACACATGCACACAATGCACACACGTGCACACAATATTTATTAAACATTTGCTGTGTTCCTGGCACTGGGCTGTACGCTGGAGATGCAGAGGAGGAAGCAGCCTCCCTTCCATGCAGGCCCCAGACATAGCCAAGTGAGCCCAGGGCCTGGCAGACCTTCCTGAGGACAGGGAAACCCGAGTTTCTGCAGCAGCGATTGGCTGTCTTCAAGGCTCTCGACCTCTGGGAATGTCAGTAGATTTTCCTTGCAATGCTTCCTGACCTGATTCATTCAATTACTATTTGCTGAAAGTACCCACCACTACCCTTTTCCCTCCCTCCTTCCCCCTGCTCTCTCCCTCTCTGTACCTCTGTCTCACTCTCTCTGTGTCTCTCTCTTTCTATCTCTCTGTCTCTCTCTCCCCGACCCCCACTCCCTCCCTCTCTTCAGCCCCATCCCATTCTGGCCAGAGTGGATGAATCAATGAAGCACCGTGCCCTGCCTCCAAGCCCACCTTTTCCAGCTCAGCTTTGGTCCCCCATGGCCCAAGAGGCTCCCTCTGCCTGTCATGCCCCCTTCTCCCATCTTAGCCTATCAACATTGTCCAAATTCTTCTAAAACAGCTCCCAGAAGCCTCCCCAACATCCAGAAAGTGCCTCTGTGCTCTCTGAACTGAATTTGCATCTTTCATTGTCCTTTCCCCTCTCCCCCAGCATCCAGCACATAGTAGGACTCCATAACCTCCCCTCTAGTGCAGGCTGGACTCCTTTGGAAGTCTCTGCATCGTCTCTGCCTGCACTGTCCCCTCAGCTTCCAGAGTGATCTTCCCCAAGCTTAGGGCAGCTGGTCCACATGTAAACCTTATATTTAAAACCATTCCGATGGTTACTTCTTACCTTAGGGTACGCTCCATGCCCCTGCCCGTCATCCATCACACGCTTCTACCCATCTCAACTCTCAGACGCTAGTGCCTCCGTGCTCAGCCCTGGGCCTTGGAAGAGTGGCTCTGGTGCCTAGAATGCTCTTTCTATGCCCCCCCTCCACAATTGGACACCTCTACCTTGTAGAACCCTGGCTCAGATGCCCCCTCTTGAAGGAGGAGCCTGGTCCCCAACACCATCGTGGGCAGACCTCTCACCCTCCCTGAAGTACCGTGTTTGTGTTGCATGTAGCATAAGCTAAGGTCCATCATAGTGTCCCTTTACATCTGGATGTCCCATATGAGGGACCACCCTCATCCCTTCCAGAGCCCTGGGAATATTTGTATAGCCTTTGTACTTGGGGCAAATTTATTGGGGGGAGGCGGCTCAGGGAGTTAGGTCACACTCTGGGAGGGGATGGCCCTCAAGCACACCTTTGGAGGACTGCAAGATGAAATTGGGGTGGCCCTTGGCAGCAGTTAATGCCCTGGAACAAAGTCCTGTTTGCCCTGTCCTAGTTATGGGGTCTCTGCTATGACTAGAGCCCATGACCCGTGTAGTCAGGGCAGAATGCCCTCCCCAGGAAGCCAGTTCAGGGTCAGACTCTCCCCAGGGGAGTCCCTACCTCTGGCCACCTGGGGGAGGGGAGGAGAGGAGGAATGCGGGGCTGTGCTCCATGATGCCAAGCCAGGCATGGGAGCCATGTGGCTGAGAAAGGGCCTGGCTAGGCTTCCTGACTCCCTCACTTGGAAATGATTGGTCCTGACTAGCTCCCTGCAGGAACAAAGCCATGAGAAATTGACCTCATCCCCAGCCATCAGATCAGATTGTTTAATCCCAGGGGCATGCTCAGATGGGCTATGACCTAGTTAGGGCCTTAACGGGGTGGCTGCAGCACGCTGGGAAGGCCAGGGGACCAGAGAGAGGAGTGGGGAATAAGAGCAGTCCTCCCCATGCTCTGCCTTCCTTGGCTGTGCCCACCCTCTCTGCCAGCTTACAGGCCCAGCTTCCAGAGAGGGACCTGGCAGCCTGGGCTGGAATCTAGGGGAGATGCTGAGAAGAGTAGGGACCTGGGAGGAGGACAAAGTAGGGGTGGGGAGGCGTGAAAAAGAGAGGAACCCAACCAATAGAAACTCAGTAGTGGAGGCATCTTGTGCCTGGGGCCAATCGCCATAGCCCGTTTGGATGCTGGATCAAGGGGCCTTTCTGCCTTTCCCCCCACAAAGATCCAGTGAGGCTTCCCTTCAGTGGGTCTGTGCCCGGCTCCCTCCACACCCCCTTGGGTCCTTGGGGGCAGGCAGGTTTGAGCCTGGCCTGCTTCCCTGGCTATCCCTCATAACCTCCCTGGGTTTAGTGGGCCGAAGAGCTAGGTTCTAGTCTCACGTCTGATTCTTCTTGCGTGAGTTCAGGCAAATCACCCAAGCCCCCTAGCCCTCAGTTTCCACTTGACTCCAGTGAGGAGGAAAGCATGCCACATGACCTCAGTGGGATCAGTCACAGGACATGCTGGGAGGCTAGCTTGGGAGCTGAGGACCCCAAGAGCCAGAGGTTGGGAGACAAAGCAGATGTGTCCACCGTTACAGGCCAGCCACCATACCCAAGGCAGGATGCTGGTTGTGACTCAGCAGCGGGTTCCCTTTTGTGGGCTCTCTTGGGCCATATGGGAGGGGAATCCTTGGGCTTGGTGGGATGGGGTCATTTCTGGGCACAGAGCCCCAAGCAAATCAGAAGCAGCCTTTGGCCAGAGGCCCCTAGAATTTGGAACTGAAAGGTACTGTGGCCATCCGCCCAGCCATCTCATTTGACTGAAGGGGGACCTGAAGCCGAGAAAGGAGAGGCTTGCCCCAGCTCACACTAGGAAGGGCGCCTCTGACTCCAGGCCCTAGGAAGAAAATGCCTCTGGCAGGAGCCCTTCAGGCCAGGGAAGCTGCTCCTCCTCTCCCACTGTGAGAAAAGACTTTGGCTTCTGCTGACAGGCACTGGATGGTACTAGTGGCGGCAATATTTGAGAGATCAGGCAACCCATCAGTCACTTCTCTGTCCCACTGGCCTGAGGACAAATGAGGGTTGGTAAGTGACAAGGCCTCAGCAGGAGGCAGGAGGGTAGCTGGGCCCTCCCACCTGTCAAGTGGCAGGCCTATGACTGTCCTGGGGCAGCTGGGAGTCTCCAGGAAGAAGAGCCCCTCAATATTACACCTCACAATTGTGAATTTAAAAAAATGATTGAAATCTTTCCTCCCTCCATCCTTTCCTTCCCTCCCTTCCTTGCTCCCTAGAATTCAGCCCAGAACACATCACAGCAAAATTTCCCTCCCCCTACCAAGCTAACACAGCTATGATGTTCAAAACTGCCCTCTCTGCTCCTGCTGGATCCAATCTTTGCCCCCTTTGGGGCCAAAGGGCTGTTTTCTGCTGAGATTTGGCAGCTTCTTAATGAGGGAGGCCGGCAGCTCAGACTTAGGCAGGGACAGGAGAAAAGGCAGGCAACGCGGCCTTTGTACAAACCCTTCGTCCTCAGTTTTCCCTCCACTGAGGCACAGAAATGAGCTTGGGACCTCAGGCACCCTCACCTGCTAGGCAAGGGCCTTAGGGTGCCTCAGTCCTCCACCTGTCCTTCTCCCAAGAGTTGGCTGAGTAGGACTTGGCTCAAAGCAAAGTCTCCTTGATCAAACAGCAAATTGAGTGGCCAGATTCCCACCCCCTCACGAGGGGCGCACTAGACCTAGACCCATGCATGTTCAGGCCCTTGATGGGACTGGGAAACAACTTGGCAGAGTGCCAGGCCTGAGCATGTCCAGGGCCACCCCCGCCCCCGGACTTAAGCCATCTTGGTCCAGCTTCATGCATAGCTCAGGTCTTTGGTGGCTACTACTCGATACCTTCTCAAGTGCTCCTCACTTGTGTTTACTTCCAGGCTGGATAGAATATATCCCTCTGCCCCCTCACACACATGTACACCACATATACACACAGCATGCACATACAGAGCACACAGACCCTTCCACATACACACATCACACACCACATCCCCATTTTACTTTCTCTCAGTTGTACGTATCTGGAGGGTCTGTAGAATGATTCTTGACCCGTTTCTGGTTCCCAAGACTCTGACCTTAGTTCACTGAGAGGAAGGAGTTGATTAGTCCCCCAGACACTGGGAATGGGCACCAGCCAGTCTCATCTTTGTGTGTGCGTGCATGCGTGCGTGTGTGCGTGCGTGTGTGTGTGTGTGTGTGTGTGTGTGTATGCGCGCATGCTGCTCACTCTCTGGAGAAGCCAGAACTCTTTTACAGGTCCTGCCCCATGCTCCAGAAAGCCTCCCTTTTCCCTCACCACGCTGTTGCACCTCTTCCCTTCTCTGGGGCACTCCCAGCCCTGTTTTCCTCACTTGCCTTTGTCTGAGGTGCTCTCAACCCCTCTCACATCATTAGCCTCTTCTTGCTCTTTCATCTGTTCACTTGATCCTTCTGCCCCCTCTGTATAGTTCTTCTGCCCTAATCAGAGCCCCCTGCTGTCAGCTCCCATTTTCCCAAACAGCCTCCCCTCCCTTGTTCGGTCACACATCTGCACTTGGCTTGAAGGCTTATCTCCGTCACAATTTCCTCCCAGCCATCACTGGGCTCAACTGCCACTCAGCCATGCCGTGAGAAAGAATGGGTCACTTGTATCCCCAAACTGAAGGGACCCAAGGATCAGAAAGGCCTAGAATGTCAAAGGTGGAAGGGACCGTAGAGCTGAGAACAGTTAAACTGGAAGGATTCCAGAAAGACCAGCTAGGCCGTTCCTTTCATTCTCTATCCACATGAGAAGCCCAAGTCCTGGAGAGATTAGACGATTGGCCCATGGCCAGTAAGTGGCAGCCCCAAGAACTTCAGCTGTAAGGTAAGCAGGCCATGGTGGACCAGCCTGCTGGCAGGGGACCAAACCTTCTCTGGTCCGGTTTCCCTGGTTCCTTGAGTACTGCCCCCTGCAGTGGGAGAGCTAGAGTTTCTGCAAAACTGGTTTCCCCCGTCAGAACCCCAAACAGCCTTTCTTGGGGTCCCAGGCAGGATTGGGCATGTCACCCTCCCTCTTTGGGTCTCTGTTGTCTCCATCGGGAGGGTGGGGTGAATAGTTCCTATCCCCTCTCTTGGCTCTCAGGGAAGGCTTCTGGGTTGGGGGAATGATTCAAGGACCATCCAATCCCAGTTTACTCTTCTGAGGGCCAGCCTCTTCCTCCTCCTCTCAGACCCAGGCGCCATCTTGTAACTGCTCTTTCATAGTCTCTGAGAGTGCCCACACTTGTAGAAAATAGAAAGCCGGTAGCTCTCCTCAGCCTCACTACGTCATTTCCATTGGCCACTGTCTGAAATGAGCCAATGGACCAATGGCCTGCCTGCAGGCCCACTGCCCTGATTGGCTGCTTCTATGTATTCTGCATATACTGTAGCTATATTTTGAGCTATGATCCTGTGATCATCATACGGTGGAGAAGGCTACCATAATGCCGTGCTCCGTTTTCTTTTTGAAAAATTAAACAAATACATGGTATCCCTCCATTGGCATTAAGCCAGTTTGGGGCTGAGTTTCCATGTGTGCAAAATCAGGGTCTTGGATCAGATTGTCTCACAGGTCTCTTGAAGCACAAATGTCCCATACCCAATATTCTAAGGTCTCAGGTTTGGATTTCTCCTCCTCCTTCCTTCTTTAGAAACCGAACCCCAATCCATTCCCTCTTGAGAAGGCTGTTTTTCTGAGCTTGGCCAACCTGAGCCTTGTTAGGGAGAGGAGTGGTGGAGAAAGGGAAGACCATTAATCAGAGAAAGTTTGGTCAATTGGTCTATCAACAAGCATTTGGTAAGCACCTACTATGTGCAGGCCCTGTGCTAAGCACTGGGCATACATAAGTACCTATTATGTACCAGACCCTATGCTAGTCATGGGGGTACATAAACACCTACTGTGTGCCAAGCCCTGTGCTAGGAACACAGAATGAAGTAACCAGACCAGTTTTCTGTGTAAACAATCTTCCCAGAATTTCCCCTCTACCTCCTTCCCCTACCCACCTCTTTCCCCACAGAGCGCTGAGAGTTTGCCTGGCCAAGCTGAAGGTTGGGTGAGCCATAGAGGTGGTTGAGAAGGGAAGGGCAGGCGGTGCCTATGGGGCCCTGAGAGTTTGCCTTGCCAAGCTGAAGGTTGGGTGAGCCATAGAGGTGGTTGAGAAGGGAAGGGCAGGCGGTGCCTATGGGGCCCTTTGTGATCAGTGCAGTATTTCAGGGAGGGCAGATTTAGGGCCTCTGGTCTGTGATGCTAACGATCGGGCAGGGTCCTTCCTGGTCTTTTTTTTCAGGCTGGAGATGTCTGCGTGGCGGTGGTGTCTGGCCCCAGATTCTGAGCTCAGCCTCCTGGTTTACTTCCCATCAGTCCCACCCTAAAGGAAGGAGATCAGAGGGCCCACTTGGACTGTATCAATGTCCCCTTTTTTCCTTTCCAGAGACCACTGGGCAGTGGGAGGAAGCAGCTAGGGCACCAGACCTTGCTCCCAGTGCCAGCCCTTCAGCACACTCTTCTCTGAGGGCTTTCAGCCTTCTCACCTCTAAAATGGGCAGAATAATGTCAGTACTACTGGTCTGCCTGTGGGCCTTATTGTGAGGTCATTTCTGCCAATGGGGACTAATTAAGATGCCCAGGCAGCATCAGGCATGGCCTGGGCATTGTCTTCCTCCTTGACATCATCGTTGTCAATAGCGACGGGGATGATGACACCTCAGCAAGAATATTATTGCCCACTCTGGGGCTGGGGCGGTTCTTGCCAATGACCCAGAGTCAGCAGCTGCTTTCAGGAGCCTGCCTCAGTGCCAGGCTGCCTGCCCTCCCCATGGCAGCTACAAACAGCTTTCAAGAGTGGGCTTGATCCAGCTCCATTTCACAGAGCTGCAACAGACCATCCCACAAAGATCTCCAGAGTAGACCTACTAAGTGCAAGGCCTTGTGCTGGCCAATGGGGAGGCCCGTTCCAATTGGCCTGCTCTTATGGCTTCCTTGTATGTCTCATCCTGGTGTGGAGGCCACCTTGAGCTCTGGAGAGCTGTGCCAGGCCCTACCAAGCTGACTATACTCATTAAAAGGCTTAGCAGAGGAATTCAACTCCTGTTTACAGAGAGGGAAACTGAGGCCCAGAGAAGCATTTGTCCAACATCACATAGTAAGTAGCAGAGTTGAGATTCAAGGGCAAGGACAGGTATTCTGACTCCCTCTTCAGCTGTAAAGCTGGTGGGGCGGGGGGGGGGGGGTCACCAGATTCTTCCCCAGTCAGGCAGTCCTGACAAAGCAGGAAGTCTGTTTTTGTCCTGCATGTAAAATGATTCCCTCCCCACTCCTGCACCTTTGACTATGAAGTGCTCTAAGGAGAAAGCAGGGAGGCCGGAAGGGGGGCTGTTCCACAGCAACCCCCTGCACCCCCTTCTTCTCTACCCTGGAAGCTGTGCCTGGATTCTGTCCTCTCCCCAGGCCTGGGAGCCTCAACTCTTTACCCTGCAGGCGCCAACTGCAGGCCTGCTGGGCCAGCCATCTGGTGGAAGAATTTGAGGATGCCCTCAGGGATGGGGTGGAGAGCAGGGGTGACCCCGGGGTGTCTGGGAAGCAACAAGCCTGGGTCAGCTTGGCTCTGCCGGCTGGGCGAACCTCCAAGGAAGGAGGAGAGCAAGCCAAGCCTGGCTTCCCTCCACCGGGAGGTGTGAACAGATGAGTGTTTCTGGCTGGGCCCCACTCTTCTCAGCCGGGAGCCAAAAGTCAGGACCCAGGCAGGCGACCACCCCCAAAATGCAGCCAACCCGCACCTCAAGCGTTCCAGCCTCCACTTGGGCCACTTCTACCAGTCTAAGATTTCCCCAAAGTGGAGGTTCAGCCTCAGAAACCAACAGAGCTGGAAGGAGCCTTGAGTCCAATCCCCTCTTTGATAAATGGTGTCGGCAGAGGTGGCCAAGGGGCCAGGCCAGCTGCCTCACAATGCAGCCCAACATCCTGTGGCTGCACAGCATCCTGGGAGTGGCTGTGGCTATCTCAAGACTGCTCAGGGAATTGGGTGTGGACGCTTCTGGACCATCTGTCCTCTGCTTACTTATACTGGAGAAGAAATGGCTGCCAGGCATCAGAGGGACCTCACGAGGCCACACAGGTCAATCACTTCACTTGACACTGATTCCAAACCAGTAGACCCTACAGTCTGGAAAGAAAGGGCAGTCACTCCCTTGAAAAAGTACAGATGGAATGAAAAAAATTATGCTCAGGTCATGAAGTCACCTGAAGGATGAAGCTCTAGGTGTCAAGAAAGGAGATAACAACGTAGGAGGAGGGAGGTGAGAGCAAGGCCCGGGGGGGGGGGGGGGAGGACATGGCGGCAGGGATCCTTATCTCTCCTTCTCCTTGCCCCCTGACCCCAGCCTTCTCTTTTCCATTGGCAGTTATTCCAGCACCCCCAAGGCATCATGGTAGAGCCACCTCATGGGGCCCCTGTGGCCCAAAATGACAGCTCCAGGAGCCAAGCACCTAACCTGACTCTCCCCGCCCTTGGGTCTATGTCATTGTCAGTCCTTGTGGCAACTTGATGCGATAAACTTGCTGTTAGTGAAGAGGGGTGTGGGTGGGATGACATGCAACCCTCTGGTGGAATTTGTTACTTTTGTTTTCCACAGGATGAAAGCAAAGCCAGGTGTGGTGTCAGTATTTCCAGCAGCTGCCACCGCCTATGGGTGCGCTTGGCAAGAGGATACTGTTGGATGTGGTAGGAAAGAAGTCGCCCCCGCTGCTGCATCGCTTGCTGAGACCCCTCCCTACACACTACCCTTCTGCAGCAGAAGATGGAAGGTATTGTTAACATGGCACCCAGACGCCTGCTGAGCCCCTAACTGCACTGGCATGTTCCTGGCTCCTGGCCCTCACCTTCCCAGCTGCCTGGTCTCGCTCTACTTCCTGGGCTGCTGCCCCCCTCTTCTAAAACCCAACTGGATCCTCTTTGTAAAAAAAAAAATAAACTTTTCTTCTGTCTTTTGTTTTTACATCAACTCCATACCTAATCAGTGCTCCACACTCATAGTCTCTCTTCCCTCTATCCCCAACCAGAGAAACAGGAAGGGGAAACTTTCTCCTCTCTCTTCTTTGGGCTCAAACTTGGTCATTATTATTTCGCCCTGCTCAGTATCATCTGTTTTGTGGTGGCTGATCATCATGGCTATTGTTTTCCCATTTCTTCTGCCTTAACTTTGCATCAGTCCATCAAAATCTTTGCAGTTGTCTCAGTTTCCATCACGTTCATCATTCCTTACCACGAAGTAATCATACTTTGCCTTCCCTGTACCACAACTTGTTTAGCCATTTCTTAACAGGTGCGTATCAGCTTTGTCCAAGATCTTTAGCACAAAAATTTTGTTTTGTTTTGTTTTTACCTTCTCTTGGATTCTGGGTGTCCTACACTATAGAAACAGATGAAATTGAAAACAATTTTTATCTTTTGTGCATAATTTCTGTTTTTGAGAGGTTCGAGAGGTCTTGGAGATTGGAGGAAATGTCTAGTTCACCATCTTTTTGCTCACATCTAGTATAATCTTTAATATTTGGATCATACATATGAGTTTACTGTGGTATATGGTGTGAGATGTTGATCTAACAGCTAGACTGCCAGACTACTTTCCATTTTCTCCAATAATTCTTATAAAATAGGAAAGGCCAATCTCCAGATCCCATATTAAGTAATTTATGTTTAAAGACTTATTGAACGTTGAGCTATTTAGTTCAGTTATTTCTGATTTTGTTTGGCTACTCTGTTTGATCTACTCTTCTGTTTTGTAACCAGCACCAACTAGTTTTGCTGATTATTGCTTTATAATATATACTGTGAGGTCTAGAAATGCTATTTTCTTTTATTCTTATCTTTTTCATAATTTCTCTTGATAGTCCAGATCTTTTGTCTATCCAAATGAATTATGTTATTATTTTGTCTAGCTCTGAAAAGTATCTTCTCAGTATTTTTATTGCTATAGCACCAAATATGTAAGTTAATTTAAGTAGTATTGTCATTTTTGTTATATTGGCACAGCCTGGCCATTGACACTGAATATCCCAACGATTATTTAAGATTTAAAAAAAAAATTCTTTTGCAATTGTCATGTATCTATGTAGTTATTGAGTGTGTATTGAGAGGTTGACTCCCAGAGATTTTATTACCTTTGAAATTATTTTGAATGGGACTCCCCTTTCTATTTTTTCCCCTATGGGTCTTCTTTTATATTTTATTTTTTTGGCAAAGCAATGGGGTTAAGTGACTTGCCCAGAGTCACACAGCTAGTAAGTGTGAAGTGTCTGAGATCACATTTGAACTCAGGTCCTCCTGAATCCAGGGCCTGTGCTCTGTGCCACCTAGCTGCCCCTCTGTGGATCTTCTTTTTTTTTTTATTTTATTTTTGAGGCAATTGGGGTTAAGTGACTTGCCCAGGGTCACACAGCTAGTTAAGTGTTAAGTGTCTGAGGCCGGATTTGAACTCAGGTCCTCCTGAATCCAGGGCCGGTGCTTTATCTATTGTGCCACCTAGCTGCCCCCTCTGTGGATCTTCTTAATAGCTTACATTCACTTTAAGATTTTCAAAACCCTTTCCTCACAACAATCTTGTACAGAAGTAGTAGTTCAATGATGCTTAACCCCATTTTACAGATCCAGGTCCTCAGGTTCAGTGAAGTCAAATAACTTGCTTGTGCTCCTCCAGCTGGTAAGTGTTAGAGCCCCTTCCAACCTCATTTCACTGCCTGATGCCCTCAGCTACTTCCTGAGCTGTAGGGTCATCTAGGTCCTAGCTTCTTAAACTGTGGGTTGTGACCCCATATGGAGAAACTGAATGTGGGGATCATGAAAAATTTAGCAACAGTCAAAGGTTATGCATATCTATATGCCTGGAGTCACGTAAAAATTTCTCCGCCTAAAAGAGGTGGTGAGTGAAAAAAAGTTTAAGAAGCTCTGTTCTAGGGCTTAGGCAGCTCGGTGTCACCACAGAGCAGTGGGCCTGGGGTCATGAAAGACCCAAATTCAAATCCTGTGCAAGTCACTTAACCTCTGTCTGCCTCAATTTCCTCAACCATCAAAATGGGGATACGAAGAGTACTTTCCTCCCCAGGGTTGTTGTGAGGATCAAATCAGATCCTATCTGTAAAGGGCTTCTCCATGTGCTCGACACATAGTGCATGATAAGTAAATGTGGATTCCCTTCCCTTTCCCTCAGAGCTGTCCCAGAGCAGTGAGAGAAGCCCAGAGGCCAGCCCTGGGGCAACCCTTGGTCGCTTTCCATGAGGGGGTGGTGGTAAAAGGGAAATCAGGGGTGGCTACTGAGAGCTGGAGCCAAGGTTGGGATGATTAGGGAGCCTCACTTCTCACCAGTGCATGTTCATATGGCCAATTCTAAGCCTTAAATTACAACTAGTTTGTCTAATAGAAGGAGAAATAAATATCTACTTAACTTGATCACCATCAGAAGCCAGAGCCTCATCCTTTCTATCTTTGGGGTTTTATTGAAAGTGACAGTAATTTGCTCTAATTAAGACTCTCCCAGGGGCACATGGAGACTTCTCTCTGCAGCTCAGCTCCCAGAGACTAAGTAAGGTGATTGGGAACTGTGCCTTCTGGTCCTGCCCATCTCCAACTTCCTGTATGATTGGCGGTAGGTCATTTCCCCTGTATGGAACTCAGTTTCCTCCTCTCTAAAGTCAGGATATTCAACTAGAAAGCCTCAAAATCAGGCTTCTTCACCTGGGAAATCTGCTGAAGAAGCTAGAGGACCGCAAAGAAGGTCAGTAAATGCATAAAATAAACCAGAAGCAGATTTGTCAGTCAGCTAGCATTAGGTGACTGCTGTGTGCCAAGCACTGTGTTAAGTACCATTTCGGGATACAAAGAAAGGTACAAGATACTCTTTGTGCTCAAGGAAACCAATACAAAATAGTGTTCATAAAAGCCACTGAAATCCATTCATCAGTCTCTTGGAGGTATGTAGGCCCCAGGTTAAGCCCCCCCTGATTTAGAGTCTCTCTCTCAGCTTTGGCATTCCATCATCTATGGTCCTTTCCATAGCTGACATTTCAGACTCTGTATTCCAAGAAAGCTCCAGTAGGAGGGTTTGATGGAAATGGGAAGCATATTGCAGGAAGAGAAGAGAAGGCTACAAACCTACCTTGAACTGTCCCACAGTATTGAGTCAGAGAAGACCCTTGGAAAAAACCCTGATGGACTGTGGGATTTCTCATCTCTCTGGTTTGTTGCTCCCTCCCTCCCCTACCCCACTGGGATGGAACTTGAGGATTTGGGGGACTACTCCCTAAAGAGCAGCCAAAGGCTCCACCTACAAGAAGTCAGGCTCACAAGGCCTAAAAATGGAAGAGTTGTTGTGGTTGAAAAAGACTGGCATCCAATCCTACAAAGAACCAAGAGTCACCTCCTCTGGTGGGCCACCCTCCTCCCAGGAACCCCTATTACTAATAGTACTACTGTAGGTGAGACCTCATTTCTAAAATATATAGAGAAAACTGAATGAAATTGATAAGAATCCAAGTCCTTTCCCAACTGAGAAATGGTCACAGGATATGAACAGGCAGTTTTCAGATGAAGAAATCAAAGCTATCTATTACCATATGAAAAAATGCTCTAAATCATTATTTTTGTTTTTAGTGAGGCAATTGGGGTTAAGTGACTTGCCCAGGGTCATACAGCTAGTAAGTGTTAAGTGTCTGAGGCTGGATTTGAACTCAGGTACTCCTGACTCCAGGGCCGGTACTCTATCCACTGAGCCATCTAGCTGCCCCTCTAAATCATTATTGATTAGAGAAATGCAAATTAAAACAACTCTGAGGTGCCAACTCACACCTATCAGATTGGCTAATATGACAAAAAAGGAAAATAATATGCCAAAAAATAATAGGATGCCGAAAAATTAGAACACTAATTCATCGGTGGTGGTGTTGTGAACTGATTCAACCATTCTGGAGAGCAATTTGGAACCATACCCAAAGGTCTATGAAGCTGTTCATACCCTTTGACCCAGTAATACCACTACTAGGTCTGTATCCCAAAGAGATCATAAAAAAGGGGAAGGACCACATGTACAAAAATATTTATAGCAGCTCTTTTTGTGGTGGCAAAGAACTGGAAATTGAGAGGATTCTCATCAATTGGGGAATAGCTGAACAAGTTGTGGTATATGAATGTAATGGAATACTGTTGTGCTATAAGAAATGATGAGCAGGCAGATTTCAGAAAAACCTAGAAAGACTTAAGTGGACTGATGCTGAGCGAGATGAGCAGAACCAGGAGAACATTGTACACAATGTTGTATAATGATACTGCGAATGACTTAGCTCTTCTCAGCAATACAATGATCCAAGACAAATTCCAAAGGACTCATGATGGAAAATATTCTCCACATTCAGAAAAAAGAACTGTGGCATCTGAATGCAGATTGAACCAGACTGTTCTACTTTTTGGCTGTTTTTTTCTTTCTTGAGGTTTTCCCTTTTGTTCTGATTCTTCTTTCACAACATGTCTAATGTGAAAAAATGTTTAATGTGATTGTACATATATAACCTATATCAGATTTCTTGCTGTCTTGGGGAGGGGGCAGGGAAGGGAGGAAGGGAGAAAAATTTGGAACTAGAAATCTTATAAAAACAAATGTTGAAAACTACCTTTTACATGTAACTGCAAAATAATAAAATAATATTAGGATTGAAAAACAAAGAGGGAAGGCCCTGGGCTGTTCCTCTAGGTTAGCACTCTATGCCTCGATGCTCTTTGCTAACAGCTCTCTTCTTTCAGCCAGTGGTCCACCACTCTGCTAACACCATTGGACTATTTATTTTCCTCCTCCTCCTCCTCCTCCCATTTTACATCTGGGTCCCACAGGCCCCATCTTCCACATATAGCATCAATTCCAATGCTTCTTTCTTGGTCCTTTTGTATATCCTCTGAATGTCATTTTTCCCACTTCCACTACCAAAAAGACCAAACCCACCAATGAGGAGAAGAGAGGTAAGGCCAGCTACTGGTCCTATTGTTATAATCATCATTGGCCTCAGTATCCCCTCTATCAAATGAAGGGGCTGGATTCTCTATATGTATCAAGAATTGAACTGTCACATACCGAGAGCCATATAGCCTATAATGGTACAGCCTCCAACCCAGGCCTTCTGCTTTGGGCTCTCCTTGCGGCTCTCATGGAGTCATGCAGAAGAGTTGGAGGAGTCAAATTAATGGAGTAAATAGGATCAGGGAGTGATTTGCATATCATTTACATAAGACAATCTATTCTCAGGTAATTTTCAAGTGAAAATGTTATCATTACTCCCTGGAGGGTCATTTTCATGGTTTTTCTTTCCTTTGTTCTCCCAGAATTCCTCCTTCCTCCCCTCCCTTCCCCCACCCTGTTACTGACTGCTTCACAAGAAGTGGGAAGGAAGATAGAGCCCTCACTGCTTCCAGGACCATGCAAGTGGAAGGCCAGCACTCAGGTGTCCTCAATGAGCAGGTTTCTCCCAGGCCCCAGTTTTCCTTTCTGAGAATTTCCATCCCACTTTATTCCCCAAAAGACTTTATGACTTCTGAGTCGGCTGGCCTCTGGATGCTGCTTCCTTGGGCTCCCTCCTGTGCTCCATCCCAGGGGAACCCCATGCTCATTTCAGCATTGCTGAGCTTGACTGGATGCTCATGGCTCCAGGGATTCCTCCTGATGGGTACATTATTGCCTCTCTTAATTGCAATTGGATTGTCAGCTTTTTCTCTTCAGGAATCTTGGAGGTCTAGGCCCAGATATGGAGAGGGACCAATTCTGGACTGGAATCTCTCCATCCCTGCCCTCTCAGTGAGTTAGAGCCTGGGAGAAGCTTGATATACCTCTCAAACAGCAGGTCTTCTTTTTTCTTAAGTAAAGTTCTATTGAGAGCTTGATTCTATATCACCTGTATTCCCCAATGTATCCCTCCCTCTTGCCCTTTCCAAAGAGCTAGGCTCCTCTGAGTCCTTTTAATTTTCTGTATGTGTATATGTGTGTGTGTTTCCTGTGGGGAGTAAGAAAGTCTGTCCTATACCTGACATATGCATTGTTATCCTGCATGCTTCTACAGGAGCTAGGGACCTGTTTCCCACATTTGTGGAGAGTCCTAGACATAAGCTATATTCCAATATTTCCCAGAGAGAATTCTGGATGAAGGCAAAACATAGATTGAGGGGGGAAGGGGTAAGGGAGATGTCTCATTGAATCTGATATGCATCAGCCAAAGTTTGGGCTGCTAGATGATGGATTACACTTTCATCACCAACTCCCAGTGTTTTTGTGGGAAATGTATATGATCAGCTACCACATTCTATAGAAATCAATGTCATTAGCAGTTCTTAGCTGTGAGTGACTGACAGTCTGGACATTAAGCATTTGAATCTGAGTTCTTCTCCCTTACCTCTAGGGCTGGGCCTCAATCCTTTCCTGATGCAGAACTCTGGTCCAGACTTAGCAGATGGCCCAGGTACAGAAGGATAATTCCAGGATTTTGGCCTGTTTCTGCCCTGCTGGGCCCCTGTTTTGTCTTGAGCCAGGACAATGCTGGGTCTATCTGAGAATCCAGTCCAACAAGCATTGATTGAGCTCCTACTGTGGGCAGGTTATGGTGCTAGATGGCCCCAGGGACAAGACACAAAGGCAAAACAACTCAGTTCCTGGCTTTGGATAAGAAAACTTTGGAATCAGCGTTCTACCCATGGTTCAGTTGTGAAGCAGAGTCATTTGTTAACTCCATGCCATGATTATACCTTGGAAACATAGAACTGGAGCCTCTGTTGCAAAATAAAAAAGGGAAACTCCAATTGTTTCCATTCTCCAGGAACCTGCAACATGTATGCAAGCAAGTGAATTCAAGGGTCATTTGAGGAGGGAGAGAATATGGCCATGAGAGGGGTAGGGGGGAAAACAGGGAAGGGGAGGAAAGAGGGGAGGGGAGGAAGGGAGGAAGAGAGAGGGAATGGGGAAGAGAAGGAAGGGGGAAGGAGACGATGGGGGAAGAGAGGAAGGGAAGGAAGGGGGGATGGAGGAAGGGAGAAGGGAAAGAATGGGGAAGGGGAAACAATGCTTTCTAGGACTGGGAGACAGTGTCAGGTAAGGCCCAGAGAATTTAGGAGTGCAGCAGAAAGTCATCTGCTTTGGCTGGAACACAAAACAAAGAATCAGAAATATTTGGAAAAGTAACTTGGAGCCAGATTGGCAAGGGTCTTTCGAGGAGCTCCTGGTGGCTTTGGAGTAAGGGCAAATCCCATACCTTGAAAAGATGGAGTGAGTGCCCTCAGACCTGCTTTGGGAGCAGCAGAGGCAGAGTGATGCCAAATGACATGTAAGGGTCTCTTAGCATGACACTGAGCTGGATTGATACTTAAAGACAGCCTAGCATAGAAGAGCCTGCTGGGCACCAGTGGGGATGGGTAGGGCTTGTCCTTCCAGTCTTGAAGCCTAGAGCAGTCCAATGGGGCGTGAGACTTGGACAGACTACTGCAAAGTAGAAAGAACGCTCCAAGAGGAAGACGGCCCCCAGATGGAAGATGGAGCTCTGGGGCCATTTACAGATGAGCAGATCTCTGTGCAGATGGGTAGGCTTCTATGTGTAGGCAATGACCAAACCACCATGCAAAGGAAAACAAGGGGAAGACTTGAGTCCAAGCCCTCATCCCCACTCACTCATTGTAGGACTTGATACGAACCCCTTGGCCCCTTCAGCTAACCAGTGGAGTTCCTAATGTGCTCCCTACCTTAGAGGCTCATGATAGGAAACCATGCTGGGCCATGGGATGGAGCCTTATGGATACCAGCCTGTCAGCCATGGGCCTGTCTTTCATGGAGTCAGCGCCAGGCTTTGAGCCCCTCTTCCCCTTGGTGTCCCATTAATGAGGGGTTCAGGCATAGCTTTCTTTGACTTTTTCTATGACCCCCTAGACTAAGCTCACATGCCAATGACCCACTGGGGGCTATCCTGAGGACATACATGCATACTTCAGCTTTATGAGAGTCTAGCTTGGGGTTCATTCATATACTGTTTTCCTTTAGATTTTGCTTTATCCCATAGCTCTCTTAAACCAAGACAGTGTCCCTGTGAAGAGTTTTGCTTCAACTCCATTGATCCAAAAGAATTCCCTCAGGCTCTCCTCTTGCTTTCCCTGGTTTAGCGATCGATTTTTCAATCTTCTTTTGGTCAAAATTGCCCCTCTTCTCCTCTCCAGCTTCTTACATTTACTAGGTTGGGTTGGGTTTTGTTTTCTTTTTCCCCTTTATCTGTGCCTTGCTAGCCTTTCCTGAATTCTTTTCCCTTTCCAGTCTATCTGAAATTCTATTCTCTGCTTTGTGGGCTCTACACATATTTCTGCCTTCTTGAATCTCTCTGTGTTCCTTATGGGATTAAAGCCTCACAAGTACCACATTTAAGCTTCCTCTTCTAACTAATGTCTGGCTATTATTGCCCCCTTTGTTCTGATGTTGTTTGTCCTTCCTTCTCGAAGAGGGGCAGGACTTGCAATGAATTGGATTGAAGTGAGGGAGGGCTGTGCAAAGTCACCAGTCTCACTCACTTTCTCCTCCAGAGCCATCTGGGTCCAGTGGCAAGATACATGACAGGATGACTGGAGATGGACTCAGATATTTATGGCAATTGGAGTTAAGTGACTTGCCCAGGGTCACACAGCTAGAAAGTGTCTGAGGTAAGATTTGAACTCAGGCCCTTGCAACATCAGGTCCACTTCAACACCTATCAGCCCCTTTATTCTGCTGTACCCCACTCTTAAAAGTATTAATATGTGAAGGAACTAATATTGGATAGAATGTTTTCTAGGCATTAGTCCCAAATCACATTGTCATGGGTTTTGTTGTTGTTGGGTTTTGGTGGGGCAATGAGGCTTAAGTGACTTGCCCAGGGTCACACAGTAAGTGTCAAGTGTCTGAGGTCAGATTTGAACTCAGGTCCTCCTGAATCCACTGTGCCACCTAGATGCCCCTGTAATGTATTCTTTTAACATTTTTACCTTTGTCTTCTAACAGATTTTCTTCCAAATGTTGATCTCTCCCATCATGTGTTTATTTTCCCCAGTCTGAGTTTTAAATTTTTCATTGAGAGCTCTAAATTCTTACAGTCATTCCTAATTTCTTTTTTATATAATTCATTTCTCTTTTGAACCAATCTGAGATTTTTTTCTTGTGCCATATTCTCTTGAGAGTACACAGAATTCAGTACTTCATCTGGTATTGGTTCATTTTTCTTTGCCTTATAGTATTTAAGAGAATTTTGTATTATCTTTGAGGATTTATTGCTCATCTTTCTTTCTGAATCTAGAATCCTCTCTGTTAATGTATTTGCCTGTGTTCTGGTTTTCCCTTTAAAATCATGCGTGGGGCAGCTAGGTGGCACAGTGAATAAAGCACCGGCCCTGGATTCAGGAGGATCTGAGTTCAAATCCAGCCTCAGACACTTTGCACTTACTAGCTGTGTGACCCTGGGCAAGTCACTTAATCCTCATTGCCCCGCCCCTCCAAAAAATTCGTCTTGGGGCAGCTAGGTAGTGCAGTGGATAGAGCACCAGCCCTGGATTCAGGAGGACCTGAGTTCAAATCCAGCCTCAGACACTTAGTAGCTGTGTGACCCTGGGCAAGTCACTTAACCCCAATTGCCTCACCAAAAAAAAGTTCATGTGTGTATTACCCCATCCCAACTCACTTTCTGGCTTCTCTCCCTTTGCTGGTGAATACATTCTCATTTTCTCCCTCCAGGCTGTGCTGCCAGGGATATAATACAGCTAGTTCTAATCAAGCCTTAGATATGTACTACCTGTATGACCCTGGGCAAGTCACTTCACCTTGTTTGCCTCAGTTTCCTCCCCTGTAAAATGCTCTGGAGAAAGCAATGGCAAATAATTCCAGTATATTTGCCAAGGAAACCCCAAATATGGCCACGAAGAGTTGAACATGACTGAAAAATAACTATACAACATTCAGTTGTTTGTTCTGGAGCATAATTCCAATTTTAGGTTGGGATTAGGGTTAGACAGTTAAAGGTAGCTGGAGAAGGTAAATAATCTGCTATCTTGCTGGTCATGTGACTGGGAATTCCACTTATCCTAGCCTGCCTGCCTGGTATCACTTTTAAAAAATTTTTAATTTTTTAACTTTTTGTCTTTATTTAAATATTTCTTGGGGTTTTTTTGTTTTGTTTTGTTTTTCAGTGCAATGGGGGTTAAGTGACTTGCCCAGGGTCACACAGCTAGTAAATGTCAAGTGTCTGAGGCCAGATTTGAACTCAGGTCCTCCTCAATCCAGGGCCGGTGCTCTATCCACTGTGCCACCTCTGGTGTCACTTTCTTACCTCTTTTCCCACCCCTTCCCCACATCTTCTTAAATTCTCTGTATCCCTAACAGATTGTGTGGGGGGGGTACCCAGAGCAGGTGCTCCGATGTGAGCTACAGAAAAAGCTGATGGCCCTGTCTTCTAGAATCTTTCAGTCTACATGACCCCTGGAGTTGAGGATTGGCTGGCAAGCTCTTAGCGTGTCCCCTACATTCCAAACCTGTAGTCAACAGGAAGGCCTTTGCCCCAGGTTCCCAGGTGCTGCTGAGGTTTGAGGCTAGGGATCACCTTATGGGCCCCAGGGAGCTGCCTTCTAACTGGCTGTCAAGAAAAGTCGTGCCAGCCAGGGCTGCTGAGGGAGATTACTTAGGCCAAGAGGGGAGATCTGAGCAGCTCCGGCTCTCACTAGGTCTGCCTGATGACAAGGCAGGGAGGGGAGGGGTAGGGGGAGGGAAGGAGGGGGCAGAAGATCGGGTGACTTCAAAACTTGGGCTAATTGAAAGGGGCAAAGGGGAGGGGGAAACCAGGACTGGGCTCTGTTTTGAAGTACTGCCTCCCTGTAATGGATCTGCACGGAGAGGGATCCAGTTTGGCGTTGCTTTGAAGCAAGTTTGCACCGGCTTTCGGGGGCAAATTGAATTAGAGTTTAAGCGGGCTCCAAGCCAGCTTGGTGGAGGAGGGCAGCCTCTGGGAAACACACGGCTTTGAAAGACAAGATGGGGGGTGGGAGGGGGCCACACAAGCCCAAAGAAAGAAAAGTCAAGCTCCGGTGCCTGGTGGGGGAATGGGACTGGCTTGGGGGGGGGGCTCCCTGGGGACACAGGATTACTTGGTTTCACTGGAGGCATCAGAAAGCAATTTCCTTCTTCCAGCTTGGAATGGAGGCAGAGGGCTGGACCGAGAGTGTTAGGGTGGGCTGAGAGGCAGGGGCTTAGGGCACAGAATGCTCCTTGCCAAGCCTGGGCTAATCTGGCCGAATTCTGAGTCGGGACGGGCCTTAGGGTTGGAAGGGCCCTCCCAGCTCTGCCAACCCAAAGTCTCTTCCAGACGGTCTGATGTTCTGAATGGCCTTCGGGTTCTAACGTTCTACCTCCCATAGTCCCTCACAGGTCAGACATGTTGGTGTTCTTGTAGCTCATCCAGCCAAACATTCCATGTTGGCATCCTTGCTCCCAACTCTTTTCTAAGGGCCCTTCTGATAACTGTGATGATAGCAGTACTAGTGCTTACTACGCATCAGGCAGTTTAGGGTTAATACCCTAAACTGATGCTTTACAATTATTGTCTCATCAGATCCTCACAACAACCCTGGGAGGCAGGGTTATCCCTATTTCACAGATGGGGAAATGGAGGCAGTCAGAGGTGAGATGACTGGTTCAAGATCACACAGTCTATGCCTGAGGCTGTATTTGAACTCAGATCTTTCTGGTGCTTCCTGTACTGTGGTATCCCTTTTGTTGTTGTTGTACAGTGATTTTTCAGTCTTTTTTGTTTTGTTTTGGTTTTTTGGGTTTTTTTGGGGGGTGGGGTTGTGGGGCAATGAGGGTTAAGTGACTTTCCCAGGGTCAAACAGCTAGTGTCAAGTGTCTGAGGTCGAATTTGAACTCAGGTCTTCCTGAATCCAGGGCCGATGCTTTATCCACTGTGCCACCTAGTTGTCCTTGATTTTTTCAGTCTTATCCAACTCTTGGTGACTCCGTTTGGGCTTCTCTTAGCAGATCTTAGCAAAATCTTAGCAAAGATACCAGAGTGCTTTGCCCAGCTTATTTGACAGATGAAGAAATCGAGGCAAACAGGGTGAAGTGACTTGCCCAGGGCCACACAGCTAGCAAGTGCCTGAAACCATATTTGAACTCAGGAAGGTGAGTCTTCCTGATTCCAAGCCCAGTACTTTATCCACCGTGCCCCGCTTCTTGACTTGGTCTGACTGCCTCTTACCCTCCATTAGTTGACACTAACCTTCGGGACCACAGTTAAGTAGCAAAGGCTGCCTCCTGTCTTGCCGTGCCTTGGTTTCCCTGTTCTCCTAACTGCCCTTGCTCCTGGGAGCACTTTGTCCCTGGGCAGAGATGGAGGAGGGCTGGGCAGTCCCCTCCCCTTCGCCCCCCACACCATCTTTTCATCAGCTGTCTCGATAGCCCAGATAATGCTGAGATTTCATGCTCAATATTCTTGATGACAGTAGAACATCAAAACCACAGCAGGGTGGATGGGAGAAGACTAAGTGAGGATATCAGAAGGAGCCATTTCACCACAGCAGTGCCTGAAATCAACAAAGCTCTTCTCCAAGGCGAGCTGGGAGTTTTTTCCTTCTGATTATTGTTATTTTCTTTCCTTGCATCTAAGGCAGAATAATAAGCTCTGTCTTGCCTTTTTGTTTAATACCCTTTCTTTTCCTGATAACAATCTTTGCTTCTCCTTATAATAAATATTGATTGACACTCTCACCTCTCAATGGTAGCGGCTTTAATCTCCTTATCTGTTCCCTGGCGCTGGGAGGTGGGTGGTAGAGGGGAAGATGGGATTATCTGTTCTCGCACCTGCAACAAGACTTGGGTTTAGTGTACTGGGAATTGTCTGGCCTTTTCTCTCGTCTGCTTTTTCTGTTTCAGGGAAGAGCGTCTGCTCAGGCAGTCATTGCTGAGCTGGTGCCACCCAGATCTGAGACCATAGGTAGAAAGGTCACTTACACAAGCTGGAAGACCTAGGAGGTAGGGCTGTAAATCAGCAGTTACACCAATAATTATACCAGGTTGTTAATGAGGATCGAAGCAGTTTATCTTATCTACCTAGGACTCTCTCAATGTGAGTATTCCCTCCACCAACACAGATTGCACTCCATCCAGGTCTGCCCATCCCATGTGATTCTTGTCAATGCCTTCACATAAGGTTTGATATAGTGGGGTCCAGCCAATGGACCTAGAGGTCTTCCTCACATTCTTCTGACATTGTGTGGAGTCAGTGGAGCATGTGGGCTGGCCACTAGTTGTTACCCTTGCTGTGTGACCCACCTGTCTTTTTTGGGACATGCATTTCTTTGACTGCATCCCTTCCATAGCTTCTGCTACACAATTCCTTGCTTGTGAAGGGCCTCAGCCTGTTCATACTCACCGTGCAAGTCACCCCCTAACCCTCGAGGTGAGCCTCAATCCCAATTCTTTGGAGGCTGGGAGCTATTCAGCCAAACCAGTAGAATGTTGGTATTCCCAGGAGCCTGTTATCGTTGAGAAATATGGGGCTGTTGGAACCACTTGGATGTTTCTGAAGGATAATTTCCAGGCCATTTCCCTCCTCCCACTCAGTTCTGGGGTCAGGTCACTGTCCATTGGCACCAATGGACAAGGTACCAATGGACAAGCTCTCTGGGCTCTCTAGCCAACTGTATCTCACAGCCCAAACAAGAGGCATTCTGTTTCTACTCATTTTACCCTGTTTGGAGAATTGGGCCCAGCTAGCTTAAGTGATTATGCTAGACCAAAATACTACCTTACATTTCTACAGTAGTAGGCTGAGATGGTGAGTAGTGAGTGGAGCTGCAGGGAAGGAAAGAAGGGGATGACAGGACAAAGGGTATTTGGGCAGTGGCTGGGGAGAAGTGAATCCTGTCTGGACCTTGAGTCTTGATGGAGCCGAGGGCAGGGGGGATATTCCACCATGAAGGGTTGGTCACATTTAAGGTAGATAGTGGAAAGAAGACTTCAGTTGGAATCAGGAAGACTTGGGTTCCTATCCCATCTTGGGAGAAGCTGTCACTTTCATGAGGTCAGTTATATTTGGTAGAGAGGGAAATGGAGATTTCCTAGGGTTAAACTCAGGATCACACACACACACCTAAATAAGTCTGGGACCCACATTTGGTCCTCCTGAATCCCCAGGCCAGTGTGCCTCTGTTCACCTTCCTGAGGCTGCCATGAGGAACAGAGGTAGAAAGAGGAATTGGGGTAGGGGGGATGAGCAGGAGTTGGAAATGCTGGCTCAGCACTAAGGAAACTGGGCTTTAGGATCGCTCAGTTGCTTATTGTGTGTTGTGCCTGGGAGGAAGTGTGGAAGGAGACTGGCATCTGGGGCAGGAGAAGTCAGCCCCTCTCTGGCCAGTAGTGAGTGCCAGGGAGCTGGCCCTTCAAATGGAGGGTTTCTCCTTCAAGGACCAAGAGCGTCTGTTGAGACGCTCCCCATTGAGACCTGTGACTCCCATATTTATCCCTGATCCTTCCCTGCCCTACTCAGTCTTAGAAGATGGCCTTGGGAAGCTATTGTGATCCAAGGAAAATCAAGCCATCCCCTGGGGGGCCCCCACTAATGTGGAGCCAGGCTGGTCCTCAAACTTCAGGCCATAATGGGGCAGGGAGCTTCATAGGGAGGGTCCGCCAGAGTTTCCACTTCACTCACAGCGATTTTGCTACTACAAGGTGAGTGACTTGTGTCACCAGCCTGAGGCATCATCAGGAGAGGGAAGGCAGGGTCATAACCCAATCAGAGGGAACAGAGGACGGAGGCCAGGTGTTCCCGGGGATGACTACACTTGTTCCACCCTGTACATGCCTGCAATCCCCATGGTTCTTGAGCTGCCGATGGGGAGGAGCCCACTATCCCCTTGGCAGGGCTGGCCCTGGATCTCCCTCCAATCAGATGCCAACATGACTGGCTCTGGCCTCAAGCATCTACTTCCTTGTAGTCCAGGGGGTTGTTGCTATTGACTTTTGTTTTTTGTTTTTTGCAGGGCAATGGGGGTTAAGTGACTTGCCCAGGGTCACACGGCTAGTGTCAAGTGTCTGAGGCCAGATTTGAACTCAAGTCCTCCTGACTCCAGGGCCGGTGCTTTATCCACTGCGCCACCTAGCCGCCCCTGCTATCAACTTTTGGTGGGTCCCATCCCTTCAAATGGAAGGGCCCTTAGAGACCACCTGGGCCAGTTCCCTCATCCTATAAAGGGAGAAGATGAAGGCCAAGGAAGGGAAGAGCTGGTCTGCAGACTTTCCTGCAATTCCTCCTCCCAATGCCGGAAGTGAGAGGAATGACAGAGGATGAGCACGGTGCCGATAAGAGGGCACTTTTCTCTCCTTTTCTCTTGAGTCGGATCCATACAGGAAGGAAGAGAGCGAGAGTCATCCTTGCCAGGTGCTCCCTGCAGCTCTCCTGCCCAGTGCAGGGAGCCACCTCCCAATGCCTTCACTGCAGGTAGGGGACAGTCAGCACGATTCTCTGGCATTGTATCTGAGCTGCCTCCATTTTCTATCTCATAGGTCCTGGCAACCCAGAAGCTTCCCTTGAATGTGTACTGGCCCAGTGGTTGCTCTCTAAGCCATGGCCCTCATTTCTTTTCTCTGAATCTGTGTGCCCCACCCTCCCTGCCAGTTTGAGCTTCAACTCTGGCTAGTTAACACCATTCCTGCACAGGAAAGGGCCCTTCCCAAGGCTCTAAAGACTTCACTACCCCCTCCTCAGAAGACACCCATCCCTAGCCCTCCATCCTAGGTGACTCAGTCCAACCAAATGACATTTACCTTTCCTCTTGGGTAGGGAAGTGGGCACACTCAAGCTGGTACCACCTCCTGAGCTGCTGGGGGAAAGCCTCTGGTCACTTTCCTGATGATTGTTGTTGGCATCCTGCCAGGGCAGCAAAGATGCATTTCCCATGAGCTCTAGTGAGCCTTTGGCCCTGACCTCTGTCAGCTGCTACTCTAAGGATGCAGAGGGGCAGGGCAGCAGAAAGGGAGTTGGAGACAATGCTCTCTTTCCTCACAACCACCCGGGCAGGAGCTGCCCCTGGAAGGGCCCTAAAAGGTCATTTGATCCACCCCCCCCCTTCTTTGACAAGGAGGAGACCTAGCCACTTCTGGGACTTAGCCAGCCCCACCCCTACTAGTAAGCGGTGGTTCTTCCTACTGCCCCCATCCATCCACCAAGGTCACCAAATAGGGTGGTAGATGCAGAGCAGCAGGCACACCTAGTCCTCTGCCGTTCAGTGGCCCCTTCAGCCTTTGGAGCCCTGCAGGGGCTTCAGGGTCAGGGGGACTGTGGGGGTTGCACTGACGGACCCTATCCCATCATCATCAGAGGGGTGCCAGAGCCACCAGCTTTGGTCACAGTTTAGTCAGTGGGCTGCTTTGGAGCCGACAGACGCAGGTACTTACTGGCCGGATCTCTGATAGCCCAGAAAAATGAAGGAGTTGGGGTAAATGATGTAAGGTCACATCCAGCTCTAAAGAGTGGGATGGGGGTGTGGGATGATGATGTTCTTGGAGGTGGGAGCAGGGAGGAGCCTGAAAATCAGTCCTAGAACAGGGACCCTCAAAAGGGGAGACGGCTCAGTAGGCGGCTCCTCCCTCCCCTCCAACTCTAAGCCTGCCTGCCTGCCTGCCTCTATTGTTCAGTGAGACAAAGGCTTGCCAGCGAATGCCAGACAGTGACTGCCTGGGCTCCCCAAACCCTCGGGCCCTTGGAGGGGGAGGGGGACAGGAACAATGCTCCATATACTCCTATCCCTTAAACACCAGGAGGAGAGACCCACCTTTTCTGTGGACTCAGCAATGGGGGTTAGAGGGTAGGGGGGGGGCACTTCGGGCTCCTCTGGGCTCCTGGGAATTCTAAGCCTGGAGGGAGGCCCTGCCAGGGGGAATTTGGTGCTGCTCATATTCAAGAGATCCCTGCATCTCCCTGCCCCTGCCCCCCCCACACACACAATGGGAGCTGCTGTAATAATAAATGCCCAACATCCCTGCTCCTGGCTCCTGGCTCCTGGCTCCTGGCTCCCGGCTCCCAGCTCCTGGGAAAGAAGTCCGGGAGGAGCCCTGTCGGCACTTGGGGAGAAGGATGGCCCGAGAAGGAAGCCGGGAAAAGTGGGGGCTGAAGGCTCGGGGCTGGGAGAAGGCTGGGGGCCGGGAGGGGGCCCTGGGGGAGAGCTGGGGGCTGGGAAGGGGGCCTGGGGTGGGCCGGGACTTGGGGGAGGGCTGGGGGCTGGGAGGGGGGCCGGCAGCCAAATTCCCTGATGAACAAAAGGAGACTGCTCGCTCTGCTTTTGATCCCCAGTTCGAGCTCCATCAAAGGGGGGGGGGAAGGAACTGCTTTTCATTTTTCAAATTGCGATAAATTAACATTTTCTCAAGCAGGGAAACCACAGGGAGAGCCCTAATTGCCAAATTTGGGGATCCAGACAGTTCCCCGCTCAAGGTCTCCATGGTGGGGGGGCAGGGAGGTGTTCCCTCACACCTTGCTGTGGGCCTCCCTCCCTGTCCCCGTCAGCAGCCAAGCTGGAGTGGAGGACAGCTCGGTGCATTCCCATTTGGCAGACCAAGAGATCGAGGTGCACCTAGGTCAGAAGACTCTGACAGGGGCAGCTCGCTGGGGAGGCAGAGGAGCGAAGCGAGGAGTCGGTTTGGCTCCGCTCCCCCACCCCCACCTTCCAGATCTTTGTCAAAACGTGGCTTGTCATCGAGTTTCCCCCAGCAGCGTGGGGGTGGCACGGACCTCTGCACTGGGACTTGAAGCCCAGCTTGGCCTGGGTGACCTTAGACAAGACAATTCCCCTTTCTGGGCTTGCATCTGCCCCTTTGTAAAAAGGAGAGACTGAGCTCCCCGGACAGCTTCTCCAAGAACCTGCCATCTCCGGAGCCATATGGGCTCATACACGTAGCAAAGCCAAGGGGGACTCTGGGAGGCCCCCAGAAGCCTCCGTGCTGAAGTCAGAGGGAGGGATGATGACCAGCCCATCCCGGACCGCCCGAGCTGATTTGATCCTGGCCCCAGAACTGGAGGGAGGGTAAAGTGAGAATGACTGAGTAGGCTTGGGAGCAACAGTGGAGGGGAGCGAAGAAGGGGAGCCACGTGGGGAGGAGGCCTGGTGGCTGGGGAGGCTGGCCAGGCAGTGGGCGAGGCTGAGGCCGAGGCCGAGGAAGGAGTGATCTGGGTGGCCCCTGACCCCACCCAAGCCTTGGGTTAGCTTGGGCCTTGCCCATTCTTCCTCCCCTCGAGGGACCAGCCCGGGCCCCTGTGGCCCCGGGCCCCTGTGGCCCTGCTTCCCAGCCCCCACTGCCCCATAGTTTACATGCTGGAATTCCCAGGAGCTGAGACTTCCAAACAAAACCCCCCAAGCTTGGATTTATCAGCCATGCTATTAAAACAGTCATTTTTCAGCTGCCTAATGTTTCCAGCTTGTGCTCTAATCCAGCGGGTAAATATTTACAGAGCCTGACACGGCCCCTAGACCACTTACTCTCCTGCCAAACTTCCATTTCCCTCGGAGTTCTGTTGGGAGCAGAAGAGGCTTTGGATCTGGGGCTGGGCTGACGTGGGGAGGGGAGGGCTACAGGAGAGTCCCAGAATGGAGCAGGCCCCTGTAGGCCCTTCCCCTACCCCTCTTAGGTGAAGATGGGCACCAGACCAATCAATGGTATGTCTCTCCATTTCTCCAGGTGAAATCAGGGCATGGCTAGTATCAAGGACAAGCAAGGAGAGAAGACTTAGTCAAGGACAGTGCACGTGTGTGTGTGTGTTTTGTGTGTACGTGCGTGCACACTGGTGAGTTGTGCACCCTGGTGAGTGGGGAGCAATCACTCCTGCCCGCCTTACCTATGGTGTGACAGAATGAGGCTGCGTGTCAGTTGGAAGGACCTCAGAGCTCTGCCCCCCCCCTGCCAGTAGCCAGCCAGTCTCTGCTTCAAGACCTCCAGTGGCAGGGTGCCCAGACCCCTTGGGGACACCACCCAATTGAGAGCTTCCTAATGCTCCTGGCCTGCCTAATCACAGAGACCCTCTTATTGCTAGTGTCTGCCCACTACCTCCCAGAACAAGTGTGATCCCTCCACCACAAATGATTCCTTCCCCCCCCACCCCCACCCCACAGTCTTCTCTTCTCTGCACTGGGCATCTCCAGGTCCTTTAACTGCTCCTCTCCAGGAGCTGTGTGGCCTCCAGACTGCCACCATCTTCACTGCCCCAGCTTTTCTTCACTGCCCTTCCTGAAAAGTGCTGCCCAGCACTGAGCCATTACCCCCAATGTGACCTGAGGAGAGGAGACAACGGCAGGCCTGTGACCGCTCCATGCCTGCACACTTTGCCCAAATGAATTGCCAATAGGTCACACCTTTGGATGGGATTCCGAGTGGCATGCACCCAGAGCCTACCACTGGGGCCTGCTGCTGCTTCAGAAATTGGGGAAAAGCACTTAGCCCAGGCCGGTGCTGAGCAGGCCAGAGCCTGGATGCTTCGGCACTTTCTTTTCTTCCCTTCCCTTGAGGCATCATCCTAATAAATGGGAAAGTGTTATTGCAAATGGAGATGCCTGAAAAGAGGCAAGAGGAGCCTTAGGGTTGCTGTAGCTGCAGCTGGGGGTACCCCCTCCCTCCTTCCCTCCCACCCTTTGCCACTGCACAGGGGACAGCTGGGACCCTCCTCCAATGTGAGGACCCACCCCATGCTCTCAGTTCATTCCATATCCCAACACCCTGCACCCACAGGTAACTGCTGCCCACAGGGAGAGACTGGGTGGCCCCCCAGGATGGGCTATGGGCTGCCCAACTCCAGCCGGACTTTGATTTGCAACAGTTGCATAGGCCCCCTGTTTCCTGATAGAAGTGATGAGGCTGGAGGAGGGGGCAGGGATCCAGAGGACACTATTATTAGGAACCCGGCAACTGGCAGGATTGTGCTGTTGAAGGTGGCAAGGATGTCGGTGGGAATGTGTACGGGGCACTTCACTGCCAAAGTATGTATGGCTTATTAGCTCCTTCCTTTCTCCTGCCACTTTCCTTTTGAAAAACCCACATTAGAAAAACTTGGGAAACTGAGGCCCCTGGGGTAGCACCTGGGGGTTTGAGTCCCAAGTCCCCTTTAGAGCTAGGATCCAGAGTCTTCAACTCTTTGGTTGGTGGGGGGAGGGGCTGAAGCCCACCCCACCCCCCACCCCCGCCCATCTCGCCTGAGGCCAAAGAGGGCTGGTGAAAGGGGGGTTGTCTAAGATCCTCACCTCAGGGGTTCAGCCAGACCGGCTTTCTTCCCCTTGGCTCCAGGCCCAGCCTGGGCAGTGCTACTCTTCCAGAATTCCAAAGCAATGTTGACTGGTAGCACACCAGGGCTCGGGGGAGGGGCAGGGGCCCATTCCAGCCTTTTGCGGAGCCCTTGCAGCTTCTCTGCGGTGTCTTCACTGGCCTCACCTCCTTTGGATCTTGGGAAGACTTAGGATGTGGACACGTGTATGTGCATGGGGGAGGGGAGATGAGCTCTCTCAGGCCATTCTCTGAGCTGGTTGAGAGGCCCTCTGGAGGTGATAGATGGAGCCCTGACTCCCCCAACGAGAATAAAGAATGGTCCACCTGAGGCTCAAATCAAAACCAGGTGAACTGGCTCAAAGTCAGTCAGGCCTGGGCTTCTCTGGGCTCTGGAAGGAGGCTGGGCTTTGAGGGAGGGGGCGGATGTGATAAATCACATTGTCAGATGGAGATGCCACCCTTGAGCTGGGGTGTGAGTGTGGGGGATGGGAGGCTTCGGGCTGGAGGGTGTGATCAAAGTCGGTCCTGAGAAAGAGCATGGGATTGAGCCTGTGCCCCCCAATACCTCAGGACACCTCAGCACCGCACTCAAGGTGCCCCTGTTTCCACACTACCCCCACATCTACCCTCACATCCCCCATAACCATACCCCGGAAGCCCCCCAAAGCTCCCCTCAAGCATGACCTCACACCGGGCCTCCTCCCCAAATCCTTCTGAGAGTGACTAGGGTGACAAGGCTCTGCCAGGCTAGAGCTCGGGTTTGGGCTCAGTGAGAGTGGCTGCAAAAGAAGGAACAGGTACAAGAGGGTACCCCTCTCCTGGCCCCGAGTCCCCATAAACATACCCGTCAAGAGGGCTTAGGAATAGAATTCACAGTGATGTGCCGGGAAAGGGGGGGGGGCTGAGGTTCAGCCTGGGCCTGTGGCCCTGGGGGCGAGGGCAAGGCTAGCCTGGTAAATCTGGGCTCCTCCTGGCTGCCCAGCCCTCCTCAGGCTCCAGGTTCAGATGCGACTCCCCCTGGCTAATGACTGGAGGCTATGGACTGGCTAGGGATGGGAAGGGGCCACAAGGCCAGGAGACTGGAAATGGAGGGAGGGGGGGACCAGAGCCAGGCACAGGGCCTTTGGATCCCCTTCACAGTGCCTAAGCATTGTAGGCCCTTGACAAGTGCCTGTGGGATGGGCTTTGATAGAAGGAAACTGAAAGGGGGGAGTGGGCAGGGAGGAAAAGGAGAGACCAGGGAGAATGGGGACGAGGGGGGAGAGGAAAGGAGAAGGCAGGGGAGACCAGGGGGAGGAGGTGGGAGAAAAAGAGAAAGAATCGGGGAAGGGGGAAAGGGGGCAGGGAGAGTGAGAAGAGCAGAAGTTGGAGAGGGCTGGCAGGGAAGAGAGGGAGAGGGCAGTCAGCCTCAGAGCGTCCTTGGACTTCTACTTATTTCAAAGATCGTGAAATTCCACTGCACTTTGCCATAGAAGGAAGCTTTGCAGTTCAGAGACGGGAAGGGACTTACCCAGGGTCGCACAGCTAGTACCAGTGGGGCGGGGGGGGGGGGGGAGGAGAAAGAGAAGGAAGAGGAATGGGAGGGGGAGGTTAAGGGTGGAGACGCCCCTCCCCCCCTCCCCGCCCCTGCCGGGTCAGCGGCAGGAGGGGAGGCTCCAAATGAAACACCTCGTCCCTGGGAGCGGAGCTGTGACCCCGTCAGAAGAGGATTAAGGGTGGGTGGCGGGAGAGAGAACCGAGGGAGGCAAACTGGAGTTCGGGGCAGAGGGCGGCTGAGAAGCCGTGGAGCTGCAACCCCACCCCCATCCCGCCCCACTGCCTCCCCACTGGCGTCGGAGCTGCGGGGCGCCCCCATTGGCCACGCAGCAGCAGCGCCCCCGTGTGGCCGTAGCCCGCCACGCTCGGCCGGGGCTGAGCCGAGGACTGGCCCAGGGCAGGGCTGGGGCCGGTGCTGTCCCCGGTGCTGGGGCCAGGGCTCGGCTCGGGCAGGTGCTGTCCCGGCTGCTGGTTCTGGGTCCCAGGCCGGTGCCGGTGCTGTACTTGGAGCTGTGGCCGCGACTGAGACTCGGGCGGGGGCGGGCAGCCTCGGGGCTCGGCTGGGCCTTGCGCCCTCAAGTCTTCTCCTTAGAGACCCGAGTCAGTCTCCAGGCCATGGGGCTACCTGAGAATGTGGGCCAAGGTCCGGGAAAGAGAGACTTAGGGAGGCCACTTTCGTCCCGAGGTTCGTCTAGTTCTGTTGGGTGGTCTCCAGGGGCAGAGCCAGGAGCAGGGGACTGCTGCAAAGTGAACTTCCTCTGGGGGCAGGGGCACTCGTCTCTGTCGGGGTTGGCCCTGTTGGTCCCCACTCGGCTCCGAAGTCCACTGTCCTCCTGGCCACCCCCGGGGCAGAATCCTAGCAGCAGCTTTTCCTCCCTCTCGCTCAGCTCACACAGCCAAACTGGCACTAAATCTTGTGGTTTCTGCTCTCCAGCATCTCTCCCTTTACAGGTTCCTAGTCCTAGTTAAGGCCCTTGATCACTTTTCACCTGGTCTAGGGCACCAGCCTTCGGACTGACCTCCCTGCCTCCGGTCTCTAGCTACCAAAGTGATTTTCCTAAACTGACCATCTCCTCCTCCCCTCAACCATTGAACCCCAGTGGCTCCCTATTACCCTTGGGCCAGATGTAAAACCATATTTGGCCTTCAAAGCTCTTCTGAACCTTGCAGTCTCTATGCTCCATTCCCTTTTGCACACTCTACACTGGCCTCGCACTTGACACTCCACCTCATGCTTGTTGTCTTTGTGTTACAGGATGTGGTCCATGCCTGGAATGCCCTGCCCTCTCACCTCAGTCTCCTGGCTTTCCTGGTTTTCAGTGAGTCTCAGCTTAAATCTTGCCTTCTGCAGGGGGCCTTCCTCCCCCCCTCCCCAACTGCTAGTGTTTTCTCCTCCGAAATGACCTCCCAAATACCCTGCCTATATCTTCCATATACAGAGTTGTTCACATGGTTTCCTCATCAAAATGCAAAGTCCCTGAAGGCTCAGCACAGGGCCTGGGATTCAGTAGGCATTTAATAAGTGTCAGTAGACTGCCCACCTGAGACCTAATAGAGAGAGCCTGGCTGCGTGGAGGATGAAGTAAATCCCAGGTTCCCTCTTGGTATCTTCCCCTTTCTCTGCCTCTCTCTGCTCTGTCTGCCCATCTCTCTCAGATGTACAAAGCGCTTTCCTCAGAACAGCCTAGTGATCCAGAAGGCACACAAACCACCATCACCATTTTCTTTATGAGGTAAAGGTGCACAGTTGGGCCATGAAGTGAGGCAGGAAGAGTATTGGGCCTTACAGCACAGCAGAGAGAAAAGTCAAACCCAGTTCTCCTGCTACCAAGGGCAGCCATCTTTCTACTCCACCACATAAAGTCATTGATGCAGAGGGTTGTGTGTGTGTGTGTGTGCACACTTGTTCATGCATGCATATGTGTACATTTGTCCTAGTGGGGGCCGTTATGAAAGTATCTGGAGTAGGGGGCCCTTACAAAGAAGGCCAGGGTGGAGGTGGAGGTGGAGGCAAGGGCTGAAACGAGAGACACATGAGATACATATCATGTGACTTGTTTCTCTGTCCCCTCCTTGAGATGCCCTTCACTTGCCTGGACTCTCCCCCTCCCAGGGAGCTGAGCCAAGCTCTGCTTTCCAGAGACTGCATCAGGCCTTCCAACTGGAGAAACGGGATCTTGGTGACCTTGAACTTCCCACCAACCTTGAGACTCCCAATCTGGCCACCCAGGATCTGAAAGTCGAAGACAGACAGAAGAAAGAGAGGATGGGGACTTTGGACCCAACAGGCCTGGGTTCAAAACCTACCTCTATCTCATCCATTCCCATGTATCCAATGATCATCTGTATGCAGATGGCTCCCAGTGCTAACCATCCCGACCTAACCTCTCTCCTGAACTCTAATCCCACATCGGCACTGACTTAATGGACATTTCAAGCGCTTCTTTCTATTCCCCCAATGCACCTCTCCTTAGAACTTAACAGAATCATCAAGGACCCCACCAGTCTTCCAGTCACCCAGGGTTAAAACCTTAGCATTACTGTCAACTCCTCATTCTCACCCTATATATCCAATTAGCTGCTGAATCTTGTCATTTATTTTCCCACAATAGCTTTCTGCTTTCTCCTCCCCCCCCTGCCTGTCTCTGTCTGTCTGTGTGTCTCTCTGTTGCTGTCTCTGTCTCTCTCCCTCCCTTTTTGTCTTTCTCTCTTCCTCCTCCTTCTCTCTTTCTTTCTCTCTCCCTCCCTTTTTCTGTCTCTGTCTCTGTCTCTCTGTCTCTCTGTCTCTGTCTCTCTCTCTCTCACACACACACACACACACACACATCTTCCCTTCTCTCTACTCCACCATAGTGCATTCCTTCATCACCTCTGGCCCATGTTATTTGTAATAATCTCATGTCACAAATCCTACCTTCTACAAGAGACCTCCCACCAGCAGCTCCCTGTAAGATTACATCTCACTTACTTTGTGTATATCTTGTATGTGCATACTTATTTGCTTGCTTGTCTTCCCCATTAGAATGTGAGCTCACTGAGGGGAGGAGCCATGTTCCTGCCTTTCTTCATAGATCCAGCACTTAGCACACTGCCTGGCACACCGCACATGCTTACGACAATTGCTTCTCTCCTTTTCTCAAGTTTCTTCTCCAGCCACCAAAGTGTTTTTCCTAAAATGCAAATCTAACCAGGTCACTCCTCCACTTAATGCTCTCCAGTGGCTCCCTATTATCTCCAAAATCAAATACACGCTCATCTGTTTGAGATTAAAGCCCTTCGGCCCCTCCTATCTTTCCAGTCTTTTGGTTTTTATACTGAAGAAAACAATCATCAGTAAACATGAGTATTTCTTTATATAGAAAATGACAAATAGAGAGGATTGTGTAGAAACCCTAAATCTCTCCTCTGCACAGTTCATTTTTCTTTTTCTGTCTATATTAAGTTGAACATTAGTACCGACACTACCTTGTTTGTGCTCCTTTTCCTTTCTTCTCTGTATTTTAAATGTTCCATTGACAATTTTTTTTTGCATCTCTCCCTACAACTCACCCCCCTAAATAAGGCCTTCCTTTGTAACAACAACAGCAGCAGCAGCAAATTTACTTGTTGGTCTTGTCTCAGGTGTGCATCTCATTCTTCCCTTACAGTCTCTCACCTTTCTGCCAGAAGATAGGAAGCATGTTGTTGTTGTTGTTGTTGTTGTTATTATTATTATTATTATTATTATTATTATAGAGTTCTTAGGTCTTTCAAAGTTGTTTTCCTTTACAATATTGAAGTCATCAGATAAACAATTCTCCTGGTTATTCATCATTTTTCATCAGTTAATAAAGTCTTCCCAGGTTTTTCTGAATTAATCCCATTTAGCATTTCTTACAGTGCTAGTGCATTCTATTACATTCAGCCATTCCCCAAGTCATGGGTACCCACTTTGTTTCCAGTTCTTTGCTGCAACAAAAAGTCTTACTTTAGACTTTTTTGTCCAAATGTCCTTTCCCTCTGTCTTTTATCTCTTTGGGGTATATACCTAATAGTGGATGGTGTGATGCTGGCTGATAGAGCACCTAGGTTTTCTTGGTATTCATTGCTAGGCCAAAATAAGCACTTTTTCCATCTCAGCTTCAGATGCTGCAGTGAGTGCACAACCATCTGCAAACGAAAATCATGCACAAACACTCCTTCTGCATTAGTCTTGTCTTTAGTCTTTTCAAGTTGAAGAATTTACCATCAGTGCAGTAGCTGACCAAGCAGTGTTTGTCCTCATTGAAGGCATTTAACAAGATGGCTGAAACACATCACGTTAAAAAAATGTAGGAACAAGCACACAGCTTTGTTGCATTCCAATGGTGACTGGGAAAGTACGAGAGCATTGTCCAGTGTTCAGAATCCGGGCAAACATGCCATCGTGAAATGGATATATAACACTGATGAACTTCTCCGGGCAACCACATTTTGACATACTTTTCCATAAATCCTCACAACATCAGCCAGCACCACACCATTCACACGTGGAACCATCAATTACAGCAAATGGAGAAGTTTGGAATACTGTGGATAAATTCACTTACCTCAGCAGTACATTTTCCAAGGATGTACACATTGATGATGAGGTTGATGTGCGCATTTCCAGAGCTAGCTCAGCTTATGAGAGGCTCCAAAGGAAAGTGTGGGAGAGAAGAGGTATTAGACTGACTACCAAACTGAAGATCTACAGAGCTGTAGTGCTGCTGGACAGGATACCAGCACCGTGCCAGGAAACGGAATTGCTTCCATTTGAATTGTCCTAGGAAGATTCCCAAGATCACCTGGCAGCATAAGGTACCAGACACTGAGGTCCTATCTTGAGCTAAACTGCCAGGCATCTAAACCCTCTGCAGAGGGCGCAACTCTGATGGACTGGCCACATTATTCGAATGCCAAATGTATGCTTGCCTAAAAGACTATGATGGAGAACTCACAGAGCTCACATGGTGGCCAGAAAAAGCAATATAAGGACACTCTCAAGGTCTCTCTTAAGAACTTTGGAATTGGTCACATGACATGGGAGACACTGGCACAGGATCACCGTCATCAGAGAAGGTGCTGTGCTCTATGAGCAAAATAGAATCAAAGTAGCTCAAAAGAAACGTGAGATGCACAAATTTAAAGAATCCAATCCAAATGTTCACATGGATTATTTGTGCCCAACCTATGGTGCAACATTCCAAGCTCATATTGGTCTGGTCAGCCACAGTTGGACATACTGGAACTTGACCCTGACACAGTGCTCTCATTTTGGAAAACAAAGGACAACAGTCAACCAACCTGCTAGTGATATGTAGAGTTTAATCACTTTGGATATAATTGCAAATCACTTTCTAGAATAGTTGGACCAATTTACAGTTCTACCAATAGTGTGTTATTGTGCCTGTCTTCCCACAGCATCTGTACAACAACTATCATTTTCTATGTTTTAGTCATCCTTGCTAATCTGATGGGAGTGAGATGGTGTGGGTTGTTTCAATGTGCATATCTCTTATTAGAGATTTGAAGCATTTTTCTTATGGTTGTTGGTAACTTGCATTGCTTCTTTTCAGAACTGTTCATATCCTCTGACCAAGTATCAGTTGGAGAATGGCTCATATACCTATATGTCAAAAATATGTATGTATGTTTATCTTCGATATCAGTCTTTTATCTGAGAAATTTGCTTCAAAGGTTTTTCCCAGTTCACTGTTTCACTTCTTATTCTAATTACATTTAAGGCCATTTTGTTTGTGCAAAAAAAGTTTTCAATTTTAAGGAATTGAAATTGTCCATTTTTATAGTTTATCATCATCTACACTCATTTCATCAAGAATTCTCCCCCATCCATATTTGTGAAAAGTGCTTCCTTCCCTTCTCTTCTAATTTGTTGCTGATATGACCCTTTATATCTGGGTCAGGTATCCATTTGGAGCTTAGTATGGTATATGGTATGAGATGATGATCTAATCCTAATCTTTGTAAGACTTCTTTCCAGTTTTTTTAGCAATTTTGCTCAAGCAGTGAGTCTTTACCTCCAATAGTTACTTTCCTTGGATTTATTGAACACTATGTTAAAATGTTTGATTACTTTTGGGTCTTGTGTATAAATCCACTGATTATCTTTTTTTGAGGGAGTAGCTAGGGGGCACAGTGGATAGAGCACTGGCCCTGAAGTTGGGAAGACTTGAGCTCAAATCTCCTCAGACAAATACCAGCTGTGTGACCCTGGGCAAGTCACTTAACCCCAATTGCCTTAAAAAACATCCGGGGCCATCTCCAGTCATCCTGATGTTTATCTTGCCACTGGACCCAGATGGCTCTGGAGGAGAGAGTGAGGTTGGTGACTTTGCACAGCCCTCCCTCACTTCAATCCAATTCACTGTAAGTCATAAGATCACCTCCTGATGTCATGGTCCTCTTTGAAAATGAAGGACAAACACCAACAACAACTGATAAAAAGCAATACCAAATTGTTTCGATAATTACTACTTTCTAGTATAGTTTGAGATCTGGTCTTGCTAGTCCCCCTCCCTTTCTACTTTTTTTCATTATTTCCCATGAGATTCTGAATTTTGTGTTTCTCCAGTTGAACTTTATTATTATTTTGTCTAGTTCCATAAAAAAGCTCTTTGGTAGTTTGGTGTGGCACTGATTGTAAATTAATGTAGGTGGTATTCCTATTTGTATTATATTGGTATAATCCAATCATGTGCAATTAGTATGTCTCTACTTTATTGCTAGAAAGAGTATTTTGTAGTTGTATTCATATGATTTCTTTGTGGCTTGGTGGGTGGACTTGGAGACATTTTGTATGTTCTAGAGTTCTTTTTCATGGGATTTTCACCTATCTCTTTCTGCTGGCCTTAGTTGGCATTACATAGGAAAGCTAATGACTGTTATTGGCTTATTTTATATTTTGCTAGTTTACTAAATTAATGAATTGCTTCACTTAATTCTTTTTTGGGGAGGGTGAGGCAATTGGGGTTAAGTGACTTGCCCAGGGTCACACAGCTAGTAAGTGTCAAGTGTCTAAGGCTGGATTTGAACTCAGGCCCTCCTGAATCCAGGGCCGGTGCTTTATCCACTGCACCACCTAGCTGCCCCAGTTTCACTTACTTCTTAATGGAATATCTAAAGTTCTCTAAGTAAACCATCATCATCTTCAAAAAGTGATGACTTCACTTTATCTTTGCCTCTGCTTACTAATGTAACACTGATGACCCTGGCCCCCGCTGTCTGAAGGTTGGCTAGGTTAGATTTCCTTCCTCCACTCTTCTTCAGTACCCTTCAGGGCATTGGGGGGTACCTGAACCCTTGGCTCCAGCCTCCACGATGGTGTTCCTCCAATTGTAAGGGATGCTCTCCTGTACCCCAGTTCCATTTAGCCACTTAATAGTCAGATTAGCTTTTACAAAGGAATACTTACTTCAAAAGGTACCTATATTTATTATATGTATATACATATATACATATATATATGTACATGTATATACATACAATAAATATACACATATAATAATATAAACATACATATATTAGAATATATGTATATAAATATAATAATTTATATGACACAATAATTTATATAATAAATAAATAAATAAACAATATTTAAATAAAGATATTCCCCAACATGTGGGAGGCATAATTCCACTCCTCCCCCCAATTCAGCTCATTCTCGGGGGAGGAGATCAGGTTTGTAATTCGGTTTGCTCAGTTCTGGTGGAGCACAGTCCCAGTTCCAAGTCCCAAAGTCCCCTTGCCCCAGTCCCAGGCTCCCTGGCTTCTCCAGGTCTCCATGCTGGGCTGGCTGGCTGGCTGCACCATTCCACTAGCAATCTCTGCTCCAAGATCGCCAACTCCCAAGGTCCATGCTGGGGTCTGAAGCTGAGAAGGACAAACAGAAAAGAACAGAACAGAACCATCTCCCCCTCTCAGGTCCATTTCTCAGAGCAGGAGTAAAAGAGGGAGAGCAGGGGGAGGAAGTCCTTTCCCTCTCCACGGGTCAATTCATGGCACTCACACTGTAGATATCATGGGATCTTCACCCTCTAGACAGAGCAGGGGGGAATTGGCAGGAAAAAATTGAGAGCCAGAGAGAGAGAGAGAGAGAGAGAGAGAGAGAGAGAGAGAGAGAGAGAGAGAGAGAGAGAGAGAGAGAGAGAGAGAGAGAGAGAGAGATGCTTTCTCAGTGGGGCCACTTTTAAGGCTGGAGCCTCTCCTGGCTGGGAGGCCAATCCAAGGAAGCTCCTGTCACCAGGTGGTAGGGGGTGGCCACCATATTGAGTGCTCTGGCCATTTTATAAGTTCGTAAGTTATCCTTGATTGTACAGGGTTTTTTGGTTCTTTATTTGTTTTGTTTTGTTTTTGGAAGCTCTGTATTTTTTCTATAATGTTCCTGGGGTGGTTTGTTTGTTTGTTTTTTCCAATTTGGAGTTTCCTTTAGAAGGTAATTACTGGGTTCTTTTGATTTTCACTTTGCTTTCTGGAAATAATAGATCTAGGCAATTTTCTGTTCTGATTTCTTGAAATGTTGGATCTAGGTGTTTTGTTTGGTCACAGCTTTCAGGGAAAGCAGCAATTCTGAAATGATCTCTCCCGGCCCTATTTCTGAGGTCAGTGGTTTTGTTCTTGGGAATTGTCAATCCTTGGACTTTATTCTAAAACTTTTTAGTGTCCCATGACATCACTGAGTTCGGGGCACTCCATTGCATTTTTCAGGGAATCGACTACTTGGGGAAGCTTTCCCAGTTTTCTGTTCTGCACCATTTCTTCTCCTTAAGAACTCTAATTTGGATTCTCATTGCAGTTTTTATGACTGTGGCCCAGCCATTCTTTTCTCTGAGGCTCTACTTGAATTTCCCTCTTCTTCTGGCTTTACCCCCTTGAAGGTGCTAAGACCCAGATCTGCCTCCCCTCTGTCCTTTGGGTCCTTCTGCAGTGTTGAGTGGTGCAATCTCTGGCTTTGGGGACAATCTAATGTGAGTACCAGCATTGGCATGGCTGCTTCCTTCTCCTTCTATAATGCCCAGCTGGTGTTGCTTGCACCCCCTGCTGTGCCCATCAAGTGACCAGTGATCACACTGTTCCAAGGCCCTCTGTAAGACCCCTAGCTATTGAACTGAGGATACAGTGAGAAAAGCTTTGGAAAGCACTTAGCCCTGGGCTTGGCACATAGTAGGTACTTAAGACCTGCTGCTTGCTTGCTACCAGCTGTGTGACCTTGCCTTCTCTCAGCTTCTGGAAAATAAGTGATCTTTGCTGCCTTCCCATTTTGTAATCTCCCTCTGAAAGTGCTCAGGACTCCTTTCTACTGCGCCTGCACAAGGGAGACACATCTGCCCCCATAGCCCCAGCAGAGAAGCCAAGGAAGATTTAGGGCCTCCTGACCTAGTCCCTCCTGCACATACACAGGGACTGAGGAAACTGCGGCTTGTAGCAGGCTGAAGGGGTCTGACACAAGTTAGTTCTTTTCCTGTTGGGAAAGAACTTGAACTCAGTTCCCCTGACTTCAGGTCCAGTGATCTGTCCACTCTGTTCCAGCCACAGAATTCTGTTGCCATGTAGCCTAATAATAATAACCTTCAAAGTGGATCATTTCATTCTTTTGGGGGGAGGCACAGCAATGAGGGTTAAGTGACTTGCCCAGGGTCACACAGCTAGTATCTGAGGCTGAATTTGAACTGAGGTCCTCCTGACTCCAGAGCCCATGCTCTATCCACCACAGCGCCACCTAGCTGCCTCCAAACACTTATTAAGTGCTTATCATTTCCCAGGCTCAGTGCTGGGCCCTGGGGATGCAAAGAAAAATAATAACCAGTCTCTGTCCTTGAGAGTTGATGGCTCCTGAGAAATGGACAAGTGGTAGCTAATGACTCCATGAGACATCAAGAATCAAGCAAAGTCAAAAGAATGAAAAAAATAGAAGAAAAGGCAGAAGGATATACTGGCTCCATTCTACAGATGAATAGACTGAGGTCCAGAGAACTGAACTAATTTTCCCAATTGGTGAAAGAACAAGTGTTCCAAAGTGTGCCTGGGACAGGCAGCACCCAGGGGGCTCTCAATGGAATGATTACGAGGCAGAGCGACTCACCCTGGCCTGGCCTGGCATGGCCTGGCCCAGCCTGACCCGGTGTAGGCTGGCCCAGTGTGACCCAGCCCGGCATGGCCCAGCCCGGCCCGGCCCAGCTTAAGAAGCATGAAGCTACCATTTTTCTTGCCTTCCCCAGTCTCCCTTGGGCCAAGTCTTTTCTGGCTCCATCCCCAGCCTCATTCGGGCCAGAACATCCCCATATGTACCAACACTTCCCTCCACCCCCATCACAGTCTTCAACCTGAATAATGCATATCTTCCCAGCCTTCTCTCACTGTTCTCCAGTCTGTTTAAGAGGCCAGCCAAGAGGGGTGATCGCCACAGAGCCATCAATTCTAGCCAGAGTGGTGGTACCCCCCCACACACATCTCCCTAGTCTCCAGACCTATGGTGCTGGCTTTAGGGCCCGCCAGCTGCCCAGGGGGTTCCCAAGGACAGGCAGGCCTGCTCATTCTGGACCCAAGCCCCTAGAATTCTCCCCCAGGGGTTGAAGAGGCCTGCCCTCCCCACCTCCTAGCTGCCCCCAGCTGGGGGGTCTACCTTGGCTTCAAGCCTGTTTCCTCCCCTAGCCTGGCCTGGCCTGGACCTGGCCTATTCCCCGGTGTCTCCAGGAGACACTAGTTCCATGGCCTGGTGTCTCCTTTCCCCATGATTCACTGGGCCTCTGGG